>NC_091243.1:10720263-10823372 GCF_040958095.1 Procambarus clarkii | reverse complement strand
GTGGCACCTCTATAAATTATTACAAAGTGTTACAAGAACCTGTGCAGTGGTGTAGGAGGGCGAGGAGGGAGCAGCGTCGCCGTGTACCTGCCTCCTCGCCGGCCGCTCTGCGACTGACATGTGTTGTTATAGATTCAGCTACTCGGAACAAGTTCCAAGTAGCACGGGCTATGGTGAGCCCGTAACTTACCTGGCACAGGAGCGGGGCAAGTAGCACGGGCTATGGTGAGCCCGTAGTGCACTTACCTGGCACAGGAGCGGTGCTGTACTCTGTGACATAGTGCTGTTCAACCCTTACACTTGCCTGGGGGACGTCTCAACACTGCATCTTATTTACATACAGTATTAGGAAAAGTAGCTTCTCATATGAGTAAAATATTATAGTACAGATGATATAATGGATTATTCAACGTAATTGAATTAGTTTTTCTTTTATCTGTTCCTTTGGGCACCATTCCTTTCCCTCCGTCCCATACCAAAATCCTTATCCTGACCCTTTCCCAGTGCTATATAGTTGTAATGGCTTGGCGCTTATTCCTTAATTTGTATATATATTTTATTATACGTACATCAGATTATAAATCGAGTTATTATTTTATTTCCACAAATGTGCACATACAGTATCTTACGTTTACATTGGGGTTAAAAATTAATTTATATTAATTTGCATTGCCCGCAAATTTAGGAGAAAGCATAACCAAGAATTTAGTTACGAGAGAAACGAATCCAATCACCTGTAAAGGCAACAGGTGATTGTTTGTAAATCACCCCACCAACCCAACCACTTGTAAAGACTGTCCCTTGGAACTTTTCCATCAGGTGTTGGTAAGGATTCAAGTTTGATGTGTTACTACGCCTGTCTGGAATAATCAGGCTATGCACGTATCCCTGTGGCCTTCTCATATTAATGGAATGTGATCCTGACATGAATATGAAATCATATGATCAGGTGATTGAGAGGCTAATTTTCCGGCTGTATCTGACATAATTAATGTTCTTTCGTCCAGATATGCTCCTGATGTGTTTAACTGTAACGAGTTAAAATTAACTGAATTTTGTAACTAGAATTTTTAAATAAATGTAATACAGTGTAGTATTTGTTTTACCCCCAGAAAGTTTGCGAAAATAATGTTGTATATTCCCCAAATTTGCCACAACATTGGCACTTTCAAGTACTTTCGTGACACTATCTGCTGAGTAGTCTCTTGTTATGTTATTTGTACTCGCCTTTTTGTTACGCTAAGTGCACAGTAGCCTATTATTATGATATTAGTTGTACTGACTTTCTATACTTGTATATTGTTTCTGAGCGCCACGTGTTTATATTTTTTGTTATCATTTAAACTAACATTTATATATATATGCTCGTTTATCACCGAGAAAATAACAATGTTGAATACGCAGTTTGTTAAAATTGATGGATGCATCTTTGGGTTCGGCGCTGCCTGGACGAGCCTAGCCTGAGGACACGTTCAGGGAAGACAACAATAACATCTCTTCCAAGGCGCCTGACAATGCACAAACATTAAGGCCCCATCAAGGAACATGTGTCTGGTCTCAACACACACCCAGATCTCCTGACAAACAACGCTAAAATAATCGACACATACAACAATAGAAGATTGGACATCGGCTAGGCATTGAGTATCTAGCAAATTCAGTCAACCATCAGCATCCAGCTAACATACGGTTACACTCAACCATCAACAGCCAGCTTACATGCGGTTACATTCAACCATCAACAGCCAGCTTACACGCGGTTACACTCAACCATCAACAGCCAGCTTACACACGGTTACATTCAACCATCAACAGCCAGCTTACATACGGTTACACTCAACCATCAACATCCAGCTTACATACGGTTACACTAAACCATTAACAGCCAGCTTACACACGGCTCCAAGTATCATTTAGCTGAGATACACATGTAACTGAGACGTGTATCTCTGCTAAATTAATTATTACAACAATCTTGTAAAATAATAAAAAATCATCGTACTTTACAAGATTTACTTTATATAGCATCATTAAAACATGTCAACCAATATTGTACAAGGTTATGAAATACTGTACTACTCATAATAACGATATTATAAATGATTAAATCTATAGTGTATTATTTTATATTATAACAGGAGCATAAGCATATTTCTTCCTAAATAGAGCATACTCTATGTCTATACTTTTTTCAAGAAACCATAGATATAGCCTATTATAATATTCTTGTATTTATTGCACAACTCGTGTGTCTGCTGAAAAATATCTTAGGGGGGCGCGACTGTTTATTCAATTTGCTAAAATGTATTTAAATATTTACTTAAAAAAGTAAAGAATTTGATTTTGAATTTGTATGTGGTTGTGACAATGATTTACTATTTACTGACTGGAAAAGGGATCCTGTAAGACTTATCTATGTAGTCAAGGGATTATCCACTGTGCCACCAAATGTCATCTGTGTCACTATCATCTGTCACGTAACATGTCTATCATGCGATGGTGGTGATAATGCACGATGTGTGATGGTGACAGCGTATGACGTGGTGGAGGTGACAACGCATGACGTGAGGTGCAGGTGACACAACGTATGATGTCTAAGAGGTGACACAACGTATGATGTGTAAGAGGTGACACAAGGCATGGCGTGAGGTGGAGGTGACACAACGTATAGCGTGAGGTGTATATGACACAAGGCATGACGTGTAAGAGGTGCCACAACGTATACCATGTGGTGCAGGTGACACAAGGCACGACGCGAGGTGTTAGCATGTGGAGATAATGGAGCGGGAGCGGCGTATGGTGGTGTCGGAGGGAGGAGGACCGGGGGCGTGCGCGGGGCTGGAGCGCGGCGGCGGCGGCCCACGGCACCAGTGGGAGGAGGAGCCGGACGGGCAGTGAGCGCGCGACTCTGCTAGTGGCTACGTTACGCGACCTGGACCACCGGCCGACGCGCTATACCTTCTCTACCGCCATTCCTCGACCCCTCTCTCTGCTCTGTGATGCGAGATGAGGAGCGGAGGCGGCGTCCCCCTGGCCGCTCTGCTTCTGGGCCTCCTGCTGCAGCGCGCACTAGGTCAGTCTCCCACGCAAGCAAAGGCTCGCGGGGGGATGAAAATCTTCTAGGCAGCGCCGCGGGCCAACATCCATCCATCTCTGGCGAGGGATGCGAGCAATGTGTTGCGATAACTGTCACCTTTGTGGACGTGTTCGGTGTACAACGTGTACAGCGGTGCTCCGGGTCAAGCACACCGGGGGGGAAGGGGAGATGGTGTTCTGGCCACACACCGCAGGGGTCATGAGGAAAATGGCTCGCAAAAAGTAGAGAGAGAGAGAGAGAGAAGGAGGGAGTGGTACGCGTGCGTGATGACTGCACAGTGTTTTCGTTGTTCACATGTTATCTCAGCCTTACCACTAACATTATCCTGCCAGGCTGCAAGTGATGTGCTAAGACTAAGCAGCTCGTGGTGTAATATTGTTACATGTGACTGGAGTGTGTTGTGAGGAGCGGATGAGTGCGTGTGAGGGGGAGTGTGTGTGGAAGGCCAGATGCCATTACGTGAGCATAGTTGGGGGGTAAAACGTGTGGGTGGGTAAATAAGAACGCCCCCCCCCCAAAAAAAAAAGTCATTGTTTGCTTGTTCCTAGATGACTGGTCCCCCCAACCCCCTTCATTTTGATTGATAGTTGCCTCTTCCTATCTTCACTATGTCTGTTTGCAACGGTCTCCATTTATCACCTACGAGATTGTTTCTGCTATGAGGTTCAATCTCTGTTGTCTGTTAAGATGTGCTTCTCTCAAGATTTTTGTGCTTGTATTAACACATACACACACACACACACCTCGGGGGGTGCATCAGTGTGTGTGCATCTAGAGGGGCCCTCGCAGCTGAGTGGACAACGCTCTGGGGTCATAGTCCTAATGACCTGGGTTCGATTATCTGGGCGAGGTAGCAACAAATGGGTAGAGTTTTTTTTCACCTGATGCACTTGTTCACCTGATACCCCCTGTATTATTAAATACGATACTCAAGGAAATTAGGAAATTCCTGTCTATAATAGGGTCACACTACATTATATGTAATATAATGTAGTGTGACCCTAGAGTTTAGAACGTCACTAAAGAAGCTAGCCGCGAAAATTCCAGTGTTCTTTCGTCGGCATCTCCTCTACCACCATATTTTCGAATCCTTTAACCAGCTTCCCCCCGTCAGCGCCTGCCAGAGGAGGTCACGCACGAACCTCATCGTATACTGCTCACCTCTAATACGTGGGAGCTCCTTTGCAGACGTCGCTGCTAACTTCTGATATAGTGTGTGCACCGTTCGAAGCTTATCTGACCTGATCCAGGCTCTGTGTGTGTGAGAGAAAATATATATATAGTAGAAGTGATTGAAAAAAATAGGTCGAAAGTCAGTACATTAGACAATCGACGATTGGAAAGGCGGGTTCCAAGAACTAGATCTTGCCGGCACAAATAGTAAATACACACACAATCAAATAGACCTGTCCTACTCTCCAGAAAAAAGGTAAATTACTAATGAAATTAGCAACGAACAACAACATTAGCAGTACTTACAATAGCTACGAACAACAGTAGTAGTACTAACGGCAACAACGAACAATAATAACATAAGTACTAACGGCAACAACGAACAATAACAACATAAGCACTAACGGCATCAACGAACAATAACAACATAAGTACTAACGGCAACAACGAACAATAACAGTATCAGTAGAAACGGCACCAACGAAAACAACAACAACGATGCAAGAACCTACCGCTATTGATTTCCCAGGAAGGAGGAGGAGGAGGAGGCTGCCAGAGTGGAGAAACGAAACGTTTGTGTGTGTGTGTGTGTGTGTGTGTGTGTGTGTGTGTGTGTGTGTGTGTGTGTGTGTGTGTGTGTGTGTGTGTGTGTGTGTGTGTGTGTGTGTGTGTGTAATCACCTGGATGCGTTATAGAATCGAGCTTTAGCTTCCAAGTCCCACCTTTTCCTCCCAAATTGCAATGAGTGCCAATGACTCGTATCCTAATTTGCCCAATTTTCATAATTGTTTTCATTCTATGGAACACAGAAGGGGAAACTAAATTATAATAGTGAACAATTGAAATGCACTATTAAGAGAAGTGGTGAAAGCAGACGCCATAGACAGTTCAAATGAAGATATAACACAATATGTCTGATAAGTGTATATTAGTTGATTCAGGGTTGAGATGTTATAGAATCAGCTACTTGGAACTCAAAATTCCAAGTAGCACGGGCTATGGTGAGCCCGTGCAGAGACGGATCAAAGAGCTAAACCTCATAACCCCGGCAAAAACAATTGGGTAAGTCCAGCCCCAAACTTATACTTACCTAATTATCTTCCACTCGCCCAACTAACCCACCCTACCTCAACACTACTCAAAACTGCATCTGCCCATTCCAGCGTTTTTATTTATTTTTTGTATGAGAAAGGGGCTTGGGTTACCTGGTTGATACCTGGTTGATGGGGTTCTGGGAGTTCTTCTACTCCCCAAGCCCGGCCCGAGGCCAGGCTTGACTTGTGAGAGTTTGGTCCACCAGGCTGTTGCTTGGGTGCACAAGGGAAACAACCCACAACATGCACACTTACCCTTTAAAGGTCCCAGCTCCGCTGCATAATTTAGTGAGTGATGAATGCGGTGATGATCCGGTGAATATTGACGAGTATGGTGGTGACTGGGTGACTGCTGATGAGTATAGTGATGATTGGGTGATATACTAATTGCGAGGTGATAGTGATATATTGAGTCAGCATGATAGCTGATTGTGATGTATTGACAGTCAGATGATAGCTGATTGTGATATATTGACAGTCAGATGATAGCTGATAGTGATATATTGACAGTCAGATGATAGCTGATAGTGATATATTGACATTCAGATGATAGCTGATAGTGATATATTGACAGTCAGATGATAGCTGATAGTGATATAATAGTAGCGAGGTGATAGTGATCGGCTGAAAGTGAGTTGATAGCTGATAGTGATACATTGTCAGGTGATAGCTGATTGTGATATATTGAAAGTCAGGTGATAGCTGATTGTGATATATTGATAGTGAAGTAATAGCTAGTTAGAATGCAGTGATAATGGATAATTTTTAAGGCAATAATTAAGTCATTTCTGACAGTGAAGTTATAGCTTATAGTTCTTTAATCAATCCATCCTCCTAAAATGAAAGTACAGTACTGTACTGTACATACAGTAACAGTGTGATCGAAAGTACCAATATATCGTGATGGACCATCAGAAAATAGACTCTTGTATTATTGAATTTGGATAAACTGGAAACTTTTGTTTTTCTGTAGCGAGATAAATATATGGCCTTACCTATGCCAACCTCTCTTAGCACTCCCAGGTCTAATACACCCATATTTTAGCCTAATACATACATATATGCTATTCTTAGCATATAATAGAATTCTAGTCTATTCTTCTATTCTTGTATGCTTCGCTATATTGTACATATGCTATTCTAGGACTAGGAATTTTTAAGTTTGGATTTCAGCTTAATCTTTTCCGGACTATACCAAAAAAATAGTACAACATATGGTTTGCTGGAGCTCCATTGCTACATAGTGGTACAATCGACCCAATAATTAGAGAGTACTATACTTTCAGGTGGATAGGGGGTAGTACTATCATTCCAGGTGGATATGAGGGTAGTATTATCATTTCAGGTGGATAGGGGTTAGTACTATCATTCCAGGTGGATATGAGGGTAGTATTATCATTTCAGGTGGATAGGGGGTTGGATTTCATGATGGCAATGGTGGAGGAATAGTGAGAATGAGAAATATCGAGTTACTTATAGTATAATAATGGCGACTATAACGATAATGATAGTCACATTATGATGGTGGTGATGGTGACCCTACTATATAGTAGTATAGTAAATAAATGAATAATAGTGATATTCATTATTTTGTTGGTGGTAAAATTCTCATGCAAGTGATAATGACATTATTACGGTGATGCTAGAGACAGCCTCATTGTGGTGACGACCTTAATTTGGTGGTGATAGTGATGCTATCATGGTAGTGACAGTGAAGTATGATGGTGATAGTGATACAATTATTGCGGTGATAGTGACATTTATTATGTACAGTGTGATACATTCAATTAAAATATCGTGAGTCTACTGCTGTGTTGATGCTATTGACGTGTTATGGAAATGGTGAATTGCTTATGGTGAGTACAATGAAGGATAGTGATTATGATGATTCTGTGGTAGGAATTTCACGATGTAGCAGATTTGCAGTTTGATTTAAAAAATAAATTTTCGCAGCCTAGCTCCCCAAAGGGGCAGTTAGGTGATTTACGTTTGGCATATAATGCAATATAATTAATTTTTGTGCCTATTGTTCAATAATTATACTGTCGGTATATAACAGTTGGATATACTGAACATTAATCTTCCTATAACACGTATGTATACTGAACGTTTATCAACATAACACGTGGATATACTAAAGATATATCAACATATAAAACGTTCATATACAGAACATTCATTGACATATAAAACTTGGATATGGATATACTGACTTTTCATAAACATATAACACTAGGATATGCGGGATATTCATCAGCATATTCCACTTAGATATGCTGACTGTTCATCATCATACAGCACGAGGATAAATTGAACATTCATCAACATATAACACGTGGATATGCTGAGTATTCATCAATATATGACACGTATAAAATATATTGTTAGGTAGTCACAGTTCACCGGCACATTATACAGTCACGGTTCACCGTACCATTACACTGTTCACCTTCATACTAATGGAATGACAAATAGCAGTCACCATTCATGTTGAATGGTGACTGCTAAACAGTCACCATTCAACATGATAACCACGCTAAAACAATTATTATTCCTCGATTAGATTGGAAAATTGGATGAATTCCTCGATTCATCCAATTATTATTATTATTATTATTATTATTATTATTATTATTATATTAGTTTTGCTTGTAAAAAATGGACACTAGTTATTACTGTTATTTTTATTCTTTAGTAAGTTTAAGATAATTCACATTTCTTAGGCAACATTCCCAGTTGTCATTGCTCTAGAGTCTAGACTCTAGATTTTTATTCTTTAGTAAGTTTAAGATCATTCACATTTCTTAGACAACTTTCCCAGTTGTCATTGCTCTAGACTTGCCTGTCTCATTGCTCCCTCATCGTTCTCATTCCTAGAATTCTGCTCCCATTCTCATTATATTAGACAACATGCTTTGTCATTCTTCACATTTGGACAACTACTAGTAGAGTCATCTACTTCATATATTCAATTACAGGAGGTAGAGTCCCTCCTCTATATTCAATTACATGGCAAAGTGTTTCTTTGGTCCAACATCATTCACATCTAAGTAAACATGTATTATTATTATTATACTTGAAAACATACCTTCTAGTTGCAATAGTGTTCACACCTTGAGTGTTGTTGCTGTTATACGTGTTAATGTTGGCTGAACCTCAATATTGTTCACATATCGTATATTAGGTTCCTCCTAGCGTCCCATTGCTGTCTTACCAACTTACAACATGATCACAATTTTTTTTTTACTGGGCTGTTACAATTTTGCATCAACGTAACACTTGAAAAAAATAACATTGTGGTTACGTTGTGTGTTTTGAAAGAGAGAGAGAGAGAGAGAGAGAGAGAGAGAGAGAGAGAGAGAGAGAGAGAGATTGGTGGCGAGGGGGAGGTGGTGAGAAAGTCGGAGAAAGAGGTGAGAAAGTTGGAGAGGGATGAGATGGGGGGAAGAGGAATGGAGTGGGGGAATTGGGGAAGATTGGTGAGACTGAGGAAGATTGGGAGAAGGGGAAAAGGAATGGGGGGAACCTGGGCGCAGCCGGCTACCCCATCTATTACATAATATAATTATCATCCTTACTTGTCATGCTATTATTGAAAGTTATCCTTGTGCAAATTAGTTTTTAACTTATTTATAAACTACATCAATTTGAAATTGTACAACTATTTATAAATACAACGTTTTGGATTTGGCAACAGCCTCCGTAAGTCTATTGATGGGAAAAAGAAATATCTTGTAATTCTCTTTACATGAGTTTAACAAGTGACCTCGGAGCCTCAGGCAGGCTGTGTGGCAACATTGTATTTAATGGCTCCATTGACGTTACCATAATCAATAACGTATCTGACATGACACTAAATCAGATGTTCTTCGATTTTCGGAGCATTAGCTTGAAGCGCTTAATATTCCAGGCTTGAAACTAGCAGACTGTAGTCCAATATGGTGGTGACATTGTGTCTAGCAGTTGTAACACAGTCTATAGTCCAATATGCTGGTGACACTGTGTCTAGCAGAGTTGTAACACAGTCTGTAGTCCCATATGCTGGTGACACTGTGTCTAGCAGTTGTAGCAGTCTATAGTCCAATATGCTGGTGACACTGTGTCTAGCAGTTGTAACACAGTCTATAGTCCAATATGCTGGTGACACTGTGTCTAGCAGTTGTAACAGTCTATAGTCCAATATGCTGGTGACACTGTGTCTAGGCGAGTTGTAACACAGTCTATAGTCCAATATGCTGGTGACACTGTCTAGCAGTTGTAACACAGTCTATAGTTCAATATGCTGGTGACACTGTGTCTAGCAGTTGTAACACACTCTGTAGTCCAATATGCTGGTGACACTGTCTAGCAGAGTTGTAACAGTCTATAGTCCCATATGCTGGTGACACTGTGTCTAGCAGAGTTGTAACACAGTCTATAGTCCAATATGCTGGTGACACTGTGTCTAGCAGTGTTGTAACACAGTCTATAGTCCAATATGCTGGTGACACTGTGTCTAGCAGTTGTAACACAGTCTATAGTCCAATATGTTGGTGACACTGTGTCTAGCAGAGTTGTAACAGTCTATAGTCCAATATGCTGGCGAAAGTAATTATATTTTAGAACTCTTGTTTACACTGTGTCTAGCAGTTGTAACACAGTGTATAAGTCCAACACGCTGGTGACACTGTGTCTAGCAGACCGGGAAGTGAGGAGTGCGGTTTTCAGGATATGGTCTGTTAACGTGTGTTGATGTTTTTGTGGGAGTGTTGGTGTTATGGAGTAAGTTGTGGTGTTATCGTTGACCAGTGCAAGGGGTCACGGGGGCCCAAGGAGAGGGGGACATGGTGGACCAGGGCGAGGGGATATGGAGGAGCATGACGAGGACACACACGGAACAACAAGGACAAGGGGACCATGGCGATGGGGGACACGTAACATTATATATATATATATATATATATATATATATATATATATATATATATATATATATATATATATATATATATATATATATATGAATATATAATTTCAAACCTTGGTACTTAACACGAACTAAAACAATAACAAAAAATGTTTGGTCAAATAAATCTTTATTATAATTTAGGCTATAGCCAAAAAAAAGTTTGTTTGTCGTATTCTGTTGAAAATAATTAAAAATTTGTACATGACTTTCCGAAACATCTAACTTGAGGAATCTCATATATGCTTCTATGGGGGGTTCTAGATAACTGGTCTTTATTCATAACAGAAGGGATTTTGTAAGCTTTTGTAACGTTCTCACATGTCATGGTCACCATCTTCTGTTTTTCGAACACAAACTAGATTGTAGAGACTACAGATTCTGGGGCAGCCTCAGACAGACAACTTGAGCCCAGCGGGAGTCACTGTTTACCGACATTGTGTTTTCGTGGCTAATACAAAATTATAGTTTTGGTTTAATTGCTATGGGGGGTTGTTCGGCCTAGGAGGGAGCTTGATACAAGCCTAATGTATGTTCACAGGATTCCTCTTCCTGACAATCTTGAATTATTCGGCTAGATCAAAACATAATCAACAAAATAGCCCATCAAAATCATCCTGAAGCTATCTTAGTTATATAACCCATCTTTGAACAGTTAACAGGAATCATTTAGAGACAAACAGCTACTTGGAGGGGGGGGGGGGGAGGGACATAGCCTAAGCTACTCTATTCCTTTGAGATGTATTTTCTTGTCTCAATAAACATACTTGAACTTGAACAGCGACTGTCAGACACAAGGCACCAAACAGTACAAAGGGAGGGGAGGGAGAGAGACAGTAGTCAGTGGGCGAGGACAGGGCCGCCGGCCAACCTTTTCCTCCACAATTAAGACTGATTTATACCATATCACCAGCTGCTGCCAGTTACACCGGCCTCACTATTAAATTATTATTCTGAAACTTAATTTGTAACTTCCGTTTCCTTTTAGATACGCTCCCTTCTTAAATTGATTTTCATTAGACATTGAATATAACAAAACGGGAGAAATCAGTGATTAAGGGAATCACAGTCGATTAAGGCGCGTCTGGGATCCTCTCGGACGTACGTTCGAACCCTCGTCACGGCCCTTGTGGATTTGTTCATTTGATGCATCACGCTATTGTGATTTCTGTGTGTATTGAATAATTAACTTTCCAAGATTAATTTTTCCGTATCATTATGGTTTGACGCTAAGAAATGCGTTTCATTGATCCTGTCAACATTTTCCAAAGGCAGAGTAGAAGTGTACAATTTAGCTGGAGCAACCGGGAGTGAGGTAAAGTAAGATGTCGCGTGAGTCAATAGATGTTATGCAATATCCTTATGCAACCCGTTTTCGCACTTGCTTATAGTCAATATCTTGCTTGTGAATAAGTACGTATGTGACATACCAACTTATTGTGAATATTTGAGTTTACCTTGAAAAGCTGAATAGAAAACCACAACCTAACCTAACCTTCTTAGTATGTTAAGATATTACAATTAGTACTGAACCTATACCTTTATTGATATTACAGTTTTATAAAAATAATAAAACAAAACTAAAATATTTAAATAAATTGTAAAGTAACTCAGGATATTGTCAAATTTTGTATAAAATCTCTATTGTTTAATAAAACTGAGAGAAAAAGTTAGTGCCTTGAAAACAAAAACATGGCTTGGGATATGTCACATATGTACTTATTTATAAGCGAAATAGTGACTATAAGCTCACATATGATCATATATATATGATATATGATCATATCATATAAGTTCATAATCATATATGTGCTGTCTTGTGCGAGAGCAGGTTGCCTTACTTCCTATGTTCTTATGACGGCTATCTTGAGATGATTTCGGGGCTTTTTAGTGTCCCCGCGGCCCGGTCCTCGACCAGCCTCCACCCCCAGGAAGCAGCACGTGACAGCTGACTAACACCCAGATACCTATTTTACTGCTAAGTAACAGGGGCATAGCGTGAAAGAAACTCTGCCCATTGTTTCTCCCGGCGCCTGGGATCGAACCTAGGACCACAGGATCACAAGTCCAGCGTGCTGTCCGCTCGGCCGACCGGCTGGGGCAGTGTGCTGGATGTTGTGTCTTGGTCTTGAAGGTGGTAGAATGCACAGATGCAGACGATAATTCACAACAACGTGGCTGATGTTTACACCACACATCAGAAGAGGAAAAAAAACATTTTCTCAAGTTGTATTTCCTCTCAATAATGTTGATATTAGTGTTCAGTGGGCGAGGGATTCCCTTACGACTAAAGGAGATCGTTTGGAGAGTGAGTTAGTGCCTCATGCAGCTGCGGCGGCGGCGTCCCAGCTGACCTTACTCAGTGCTCCAAGTGGCACTTCTTTTCCTTTATTTATCCATTTTGTTGGGACACACACACACACACACACACACACACACACACACACACACACACACACACACACACACACACACACACACACACACACACACACACACATGTAGATAAAGACAGGTTATTTAACACAAGGGGCACACGCACTAGGGGACACAGGTGGAAACTGAGTGCCCAAATGAGCCACAGAGATATTAGAAAGAACTTTTTTAGTGTCAGAGTGGTTGACAAATGGAATGCATTAGGAAGTGATGTGGTGGAGGCTGACTCCATACACAGTTTCAAATGTAGATATGATAGAGAAGCCCAGTAGGCTCAGGAACCTGTACAACCTGTTGTTTGACGGTTGAGAGGCGGGACCAAAGAGCCAGAGCTCAACCCCCACAAGCACAATTAGGTGAGTACACACACACACACACACACACACACACACACACACACAATATACCCAATTGGTCCCAATATACAAAAAGGGCGACAGACAAGAGGCACTGAACTACAGGCCAGTGTCCTTGACTTGTATACCATGCAAGGTGATGGAGAAGATCGTGAGAAAAAACCTGGTAACACATCTGGAGAGAAGGGAAACGTGACAAATCGCCAACATGGATTCAGGGAGGGTAAATCTTGCCTTACAGGCTTGATAGAATTCTACGATCAGGTGACACAGATTAAGCAAGAAAGAGAGGGCTGGGCGGACTGCATTTTCTTGGATTGTCGGAAAGCCTTTGACACAGTACCGCATAAGAGGCTGGTACATAAGCTGGAGAGACAGGCAGGTGTAGCTGGTAAGGTGCTCCAGTGGATAAGGGAGTATCTAAGCAATAGGAAGCAGAGAGTTACGGTGAGGGGTGAGACCTCCGATTGGCGTGAAGTCACCAGTGGAGTCCCACAGGGCTCTGTACTCGGTCCTATCTTGTTTCTGATATATGTAAATTATCTCCCGGAGGGTATCGATTCATTTCTCTCAATGTTTGCGGACGATGCTAAAATTATGAGAAGGATTAAAACAGAAGAGGACTGTTTGAGGCTTCAAGAAGACCTAGACAAGCTGAAGGAATGGTCGAACAAATGGTTGTTAGAGTTTAACCCAACCAAATGTAATGTAATGAAGATAGGTGTAGGGAGCAGGAGGCCAGATACAAGGTATCATCTGGGAGAGGAAATTCTTCAGGAGTCAGAGAAGGAAAAAGACTTGGGGGTTGATATCTCGCCAGACCTGTCTCCTGCAGCACATATCAAGCGGATAACATCAGCGGCATATGCCAGGCTGGCCAACATACGAACGGCATTCAGAAACTTGTGTAAAGAATCATTCAGAACTTTGTATACCACATATGTCAGGCCAATCCTGGAGTATGCAGCCCCAGCATGGAGTCCATATCTAGTCAAGGAAAAGACTAAACTGGAAAAGGTTCAAAGGTTTGCCACCAGACTAGTACTCGAGCTGAGAGGTATGAGCTACGAGGAGAGACTACGGGAATTAAACCTCACTTCGCTGGAAGACAGAAGAGTTAGGGGGACATGATCACCACATTCAAGATTCTGAAGGGGATTGATAGGGTAGATAAAGACAGTCTATTTAACACAAGGGGAACACGCACAAGGGGACACAGGTGGAAACTGAGTGCCCAAATGAGCCACAGAGATATTAGAAAGAACTTTTTTAGTGTCAGAATGGTTGACAAATGGAATGCATTAGGGGGTGATGTGGTGGAGGCTGACTCCATACACAGTTTCAAGTGTAGATATGACAGAGCCCGATAGGCTCAGGAATCTGTACACCTGTTGATTGACGGTTGAGAGACGGGACCAAAGAGCCAGAGCTCAACCCCCGCAAACACAACTAGGTGAGTACACACACACACACACACACACACACACACACACACACACACACACACCAGTGAGGCCACACCAATTGCAGGTGCTGCATCAGACGTGGTAGTTAATACCAATATAACCGTGTCCGCTGCAGGTCTACACATGGCCCCCCCGTATATGGCCCTACCCCACCCCACCTCTACATAGTTCAGGCACTCGCGTCTACATAGCCCTGACTCTCCCTACATAGCCCTGACCCTCTCTACAGAGCCCTGACCATCCCTACGTAGTCCTGACCCTCCCTACATAGCCCTGACCATCCCTACATAGTCCTGATCCTCCCTACATAACCCTGACCCCTCCCTACATAGTCCTGGCCCTCCCTACATAGCCCTGACCCTCTCTACAGAGCCCTGACCATCCCTACGTAGTCCTGACCCTCCCTACATAGCCCAGACCCTCCCTACATAGCCCTGGCCCCTCCCTACATAACCCAGACCCTCCCTACATAGTCCTGGCCCTCCCTACAAAGCCCTGACCCCTCCCTAAATGGCCCAGCCCCCTCCCTACATTGCCCTGCCTTCCCCACATAGCCCTGACCCCCTTCCTACATAGCCCTCGCCTTCCCTTCATAGCTGTGGCCCTCTCCGCATTTGTTTTCCTCCCCCCACCTCTCTCCTTGCCTCTCCCTTTCCCTTAACGTTTTGTACTAATAAGTTTGCCGAGAGCGCTGGTAAACCCGTAAACCAAACTTGACCATACCTAGGCACATATATGTACTATATTGGGCCTAAAATATAAGGTATAAATTAAAGAACATGCTCTGAGTATAGGACAAGCAATCATATAATATGTTTAGACCGTGAGGCCATTTTTTATCGGCCACGCCATCGTGTTTATCTAAGTCTGCCTTTAACTCCGTGTTCTGTTATTGTGGTGAGAGATGGAGTCGTCGTCGTCGCTGCTACAGTGTTAAAAGGCGGCCACCTGATGCCTGGACCTCAGTGTGTCAGGAACTGTGACGGGGGAGAGTACATGCTTCTATGCTCTCATGTTCGTCATAGGTTTACCGATAATATATATATATATATATATATATATATATATATATATATATATATATATATATATATATATATATATATATATATATATATATATATATATATATATATATATATATACAAATATATTGAAGATTATTCCATTGAAAATAACTTAATTCGGAATTTTTTATATGCCTAGTATTAGTGTAAGAATAATAATATTTAATGTATAGATTCCAGACAGTACAATCTGCATTAACTATTCCAGATTCATAGTTAATGTTGTTATAGATTCATAGTTGTTATAGATTCAGCTACTCGGAACAAGTTCCAAGTAGCACAGGCTATGGTGAGCCCGTAACTTACCTGGCACAGGAGCGGGGCAAGAAGCATGGTTGGTAGTTCTTTGTGGGGCCCCATACTCATCCTGTGAGCGGAAGTTTATTGTGCACCCCATACTCATCCTGTGAACGGTAGTTTATTGTGCACCCTATACTCATCCTGTGAACGGTAGTTTATTGTGCACCCCATACTCATCCTGTGAGCGGTAGTTTATTGTGCACCCCATACTCATCCTGTGAGCGGTAGTTTATTGTGCACCCCATACTCATCCTGTGAACGGTAGTTCATTGTGCACTCCATACTCATCCTGTGAGTGGTAGTTTATTGTGCACCCCATACTCATCCTGTGAGCGGTAGTTTATTGTGCACCCCATACTCATCCTGTGAGCGGTAGCTTATTGTGCACCCCATACTCATCCTGTGAGCGGTAGCTTATTGTGCACCCCATACTCATCCTGTGAACGGTTGCACAAAGGTAATACAGAGAGAAAAAAAGTCTTAATCAGACCTCAGAGGGGAATGTTTGACACCAACTTTTTACAATATATTTACACGTTATAATTAAGGATAACGATAACTTGTACTAACCCACCTGCGCTGCAACTGTTATGAATTACAATATATTAATGTACAATGGAGGTAAATGTCTTTTTGGTTTTTTAAAACCAAAAAAACCGTATATATATTGGCCAAAAAATTCCCAATATATATATATATATATATATATATATATATATATATATATATATATATATATATATATATATATATATATATATATATATATATATATATATATATATATATTTATTTATATATATATATATATTTATATATATATATATATATATATATATATATATATATATATATATATATATATATATATATATATATATATATATATATATATATATATACCTCCGAGGCGTTATTTCCGTGCGACTTGGGGTTAGGCTGTATACCTCTCTGGGAGTTTACATCCCCCGCTGATGTGATCAAGTGTAAACTGTATATTGCGTGAGCAGGTTTACTCTCGGGGCCATGTAATGCTGAGCGTGACGAATTCAAAAAATCAGGAGACGAATCAAGAAATGTCCCGAATACTTTATACAATGTAACACCTTTTTTTTTTACAAATACCTCAGATTTTCTAATTGTACGTAGTGCTCTCTCTCTCTCTCTCTCTCTCTCTCTCTCTCTCTCTCTCTCTCTCTCTCTCTCTCTCTCTCTCTCTCTCTCTCTCTCTCTCTCTCTCTCTCTCTCTCTCTCTCTCTCTCTCTCTCTCTCTCTCTCTCTCTCTCTCTCTCTCTCTCTCTCTCTCTCTCTCTCTCTCTCTCTTCTCTCTCTCTCTCTCTCTCTCTCTCTCTCTCTCTCTCTCTCTCTCTCTCTCTCTCTCTCTCTCTCTCTCTCTCTCTCTCTCTCTCTCTCTCTCTCTCTCTCTCTCTCTCTCTGGGGAGAGAGTGGTGGTGGTCACCACCACTCCCCAGGTCACCCCCACTCCCCAGGTCACCACCACTCCCCAGGTCACCCCCACTCCCCAGGTCACCACCACTCCCCAGGTCACCACCACTCCCCAGGTCACCACCACTCCCCAGGTCACTACCACTCCCCAGGTCACCACCACTCCCCAGGTCACCACCACTCCCCAGGTCACCACCACTTCCCAGGTCACCCCCACTACGCGGCAGAGTGTGATCAATAAAGAGTGAAGGTTAGCGGAGCTTCCACAGGTGATGACTGCCTTACCTGTTCCCTCTCTCTCTCCCTCCCTCCCTCACCCTTCCCTCTACTCCAACTTAGGTCTCTCCCACCATCTTTTCCATTATGTTTCCTCTCTCTACCCTCCACCATGTTCCCTTCACCCTTCACAATGTTCCCTTTCCACCTCCGTTTTGTCGACTGTGGTCCCCTTCTCCATCTTCCCTTTCTCTCTCCATATCCACCCTCCCTCCCTCCTCTCTACAGTGTTCCATCTTCCCTCCATCATCTTCTCTCCCCTCTAGAGCTCTCTCCCTCCCTCTGCACCGTGTTCCCTCCGTTCTTCTCCTTTACCACGTTCGCTGAAACACACATTATGTTGTACTACGTATTACTAATCCAGGGCACAAAGTGCATTAGGTGTGACCTTCCAACTCGTCATCCGGATGTGTTTATTCCATCCAGGGATCGAGCCCCGAGACGCATTCATCAGTTTTAACATGCTGTTAATTCAAAAATTGGATTTTTTTCAAATATGAATTAATGTTATTTGATATTAGCAGATTGTGTATATTTAGGTGTGGGTTAGTTTAGTTGTTTAGATTCTGATGGCGATTATTTTATTGGTAGTACGTTAGTGAAGTATTTACTGAGGTTCTATTCGAACAGAGGCCGTCAGCGAATCATTTTTCAAGAAACGTTCGAAATCCATCAGCTGTAAAGTCGTTAACTCGTCCTCGACTTAAGTCCATTACATCCAGCGGTCGACCCCACAGACGCATTCATCACTCTTAACATGCTGTTCATTCAAAACAGGAATTTTCTCAAATATAAATTAATATTATAATATATTACCATATTGTGCATATATATATATATATATATATATATATATATATATATATATATATATATATATATATATATATATATATATATATATATATATATATATATTTATATATATATGTATGTATATATATATGCATAGGTTAGGTTAGGTTAGGTGTTTAGGTTCTGTTGGCGATTATTTGTATTTGTAGTACGTGGGTGAAGCATTTACAGCGTTGTGGTTCGAACAAAATTCGCCAGAGAAGCACTTGTTCTGGAAGTGTTCGAACGAAATCAGTTGTGAGTCGTGTGTAAGCCGTTTTTCATTCATAAATAGTAGGTTTGACGGCCGAATTAACGAACTTGGATCTTTGTATGCGAGGATTCCACACTTGAGTCGAGGACGAGTTGCTCTAAATGCTTCACCCACTTTCAGAAGATGCAAAAAATTGCCAAGAGAATCTAATCACCTAAGTAAATAGGCACCTGGGAGTTAGTCAGCTGTCACGGGCTGCTTCCTGGGGGTGGAGGCCTTGTCGAGGACCGGGCCGAGGGGACACTAAGCCCCGAAATCAATCATCTCAAGATAACCTCAAGATAACCTATTCCTACCCACAAACTTATAATGTATAATAATATTAATTTATATTTGAGAAAATACTGATACGTTAAAAATACACAGCACGTTAAAATGTATTAATACCTATTTGGGAATGGCCGCTGCTTGAACGTACATACCCAGAGGACGTAGTTAATATTAGCATTGGCAAGGGAAAATAAATTGTATGCATTTAGTATGCATACATACAAATGCATACATGCAAAGAGTGCATGTATGCACTCTTTGTATGTACTAATAATACATTAATCCTAGAAGAGAGTTAGCAAAATATTTGTGTAAACACTAAAGTTTAGAACGACTCAGCGATTCTCACTCTTCCCCTGCCACCCTCTCCTAGGATCCCTCTCCTAGGACCCTGCTCCTAGGACCCCGCTCCTAGGACCCCTCTCCTAGGACCCCTCTCCTAGGACCCCGCTCCTAGGATAGGGAACACAGGTTGAGGAACAGTAATCAAGGTACTCAGTCGCAACCGCTTCCATTGTATCTTGATCTGCCTTCAGTATACCTTCACCTGCCTTCAGTATACCGTCACCGGCCTCCAGTGTACCGTCACCGGCCTCCAGTGTACCGTCACCGGCCTCCAGTGTACCGTCACTGGAGGCCTTATACCTTCACCTGCCTCCAGTGTACCGTCACCGGCCTCCAGTGTACCGTCACTGGAGGCCTTATACCTTCACCTGCCTCCAGTGTACCGTCACCGGCCTCCAGTGTACCGTCACTGGAGGCCTTATACCTTCACCTGCCTCCAGTGTATCAGATTTTGTGGTGGTGTGTCTCGGTAGGCCTGTAGTGTACAGCTGTGCTTGTGGTGACCCTTGGTCCCGTGTTGCAGGGTTCGTGGCGCGAGAGGCCATGGAGGACTTCTACGGCACAGGTGTCTATGGAGGTCCTGAGGCCGCCTCCGAGCACAAGAAGGAGGTGAAGAGGGTCCAGCCGCCGGATCACGACACGGGTGAGTGTGGACGGTGGCATAGGTTGTAGTTGTTGTTATTATAAATTCAGCTACTCGGAACAAGTTCCAAGTAGCACGGGCTATGGTGAGCCCGTAACTTACCTGGCACAGGAGCGGTGCTGTCTGTGATGGCATAGGTGGGTGTGGAGTAGAAGAAGAGGGTCGATGGTTGGGGTGAAGAAGATGGAATAATAATAAAGATGGAGCGAGGAAGGAACAGTATCAAAGGGAGGGAGGGAGGGGGAGGGGGGAAAGAGGAGGTAACCCCAAGAAATGAATGGAGTGATTTAGAGCGTATGACGGGTAGAGGGAGGTAGAGAGAATAAGGAATGGAGGGAGTTAGAATGAGAGAGGGAGATAGATAGCTGGAGCAAGACGTAACTCTCTCACTGCTCGCAGCCGTTCACTTGCCACTCAGCGGTGCGAGATATCGTCTTTAAACTCAAATGCCAGGTTTCTGTGGATCATTTCCCAAAGCCTATTGTTTTTGGCAGAGAATGGGTAAAGGTCAGAAGGTCGGGTGCAGTTATTGGCCACAAGGTTAAATATCTGTGTAAGGAGGTTCGAGTGCCCAGCGACCTGACCTTCTTTGGCTGTTATCACCGGATTGTTGTGGTGAACCTGGGTTGGTGACGATGGCAGAGTTCCCCCTTCCTGACCCGGAGGGAAGTCTGCCTCATGTAATGTTCAGCTGCTGTGCGTGTTAGGGTGGTGGTGGGATGCGTTTAGGTGCGTCTGTGGTCTGATGCGTCTGTGGTCTGGTGCGTCTGTGGTCTGGTGCGTCGTGGCGAGCGTTTGTGTGCGTCTGTGGCCTGATACGTCATGGCTAGCGTTTTAGCGCTAGTTAGTAGCATGAATTGTAGAAATATGTAGCGTAGTGTGTGTGTGTGTATAACCCGTGGCGGTGTGCCTGTACCTGCCATAACCAGTGGTTGTATCAGCAGGTTGTGAGAGCAGCGACGGGGTCTTGAGGTGTCTGGACGAGGACGTGAGGTGTCTGGACGAGGACGGGCAGTGCGCATGCGTGGGACCCACGCTCCTTTGCGACGGCCACTTCGACTGCCCCGAGGGAGAAGATGAACGCAACTGCCCCGAAGTCCTGTGCCCAGGTCAGTCTCCTGCAGCGGATGTGTCGAACTAGATTACCTTGAGGTGTTTTCGGGGTTTAGCGTCCCCGCGGCCCGGTCGTTGGCCAGGCATCTTCGTTGCTGGACGGGTAAACCAGGCTGTTGGACGTGGCTGCTCGCAGCCTGACGTCTGAATCACAGCCTGGTTGATCAGGTATCCTTTGTGTACTAGAGTACATTCCATACACACAGAAATCACGATAGTGTGATATATATCAAACGCATTTGTTCATAAGAATACATTCTAATCACCTGGACTGTTTTAAACTAGAATTGTATTTTATTAAATTAGAGTAAAGTTTGTTGTAACGTAGGTTGAGGGTCAACTTTATTGGTTTAGGGTAAAATCCTAATTTAGGGTAAACTTTGTTGATATCTGACTTAAGAATAAACATTATTGAAACTAAGCTGGAGAGTAAACTATTGAAACTAAGCTGGAGAGTAAACTTTATTGAAACTCAGCTGGAGAGTAAACTTTATTGAAACTAAGCTGGAGAGTAAACTATTGAAACTAAGCTGGAGAGTAAACTTTATTGAAACTCAGCTGGAGAGTAAACTTTATTGAAACTCAGCTGGAGAGTAAACTTTATTGAAACTCAGCTGGAGAGTAAACTTTATTGAAACTCAGCTGGAGAGTAAACTTTATTGAAACTCAGCTGGAGAGTAAACTTTATTGAAACTCAGCTGGAGAGTAAACTTTATTGAAACTCAGCTGGAGAGTAAACTTTATTGAAACTCAGCTGGAGAGTAAACTTTATTGAAACTCAGCTGGAGAGTAAACCTTATTGAAACTCAGCTGGAGAGTAAACTTTATTGAAACTCAGCTGGAAAGTAAACCTTATTGAAACCCAAATTAGTTACCTTCATAAGAAACCCACCTTGTGAGTTAACGTTATTGAAAGTAAAAGTCATTCTCGTTAGCTTTTAAACGTATCAAATATACATAAGACCTGTGCTTATAAAATGAACATAAAGTTTGTTAATGGTGTTGTGATAGAGAACATGTGGTGGTTATCATACTATCACATGTTCTGTGATGTTATCATACTATCACATGTTCTGTAATGTTATCATACTATCACATGTAGTTACTTCTGCCTTTCCAGTTGTAATTCACGAAGTTGTAATGCTACGCTGTAATGGATGTGATCGCTGATAATCTCATAACTGATTTGGGTAATAGTTTAGAATAGTGTTGCCTGCCTGATCTTCCTCCCTGGCAACCAACCACTTGGACTGGACGGTAGAGCGACGGTCTCGCTTCATGCAGGTCGGCGTTCAATCCCCGACCGTCCACAAGTGGTTGGGGCACCATTCCATTCCCTTCGTCCCATCCCAAATCCTTATCCTGACCCCCTTCCAAGTGCTATATAGTCGTAGTGGCTTGGCGCTTTCCCCCTGATAGTTTCCTTCCTTCCTTCCTCCCTGGCAAGCAGCGGCCAGATTTACGAAGCAGTTACGCAAGCACTTACGAAATTGTACATCTTTTCTCAATCTTTGGCGGCTTTGTTTACAGTTAATGAGCTCCGTAGCACCAGGAGGCTGTTTATAACAACAACAACAGTTGATTGGGAAGTTTTCATGCTTTTAAACTGTTTAATAAATGCAACCAAAGCCGTCAAAGATTGAGGAAAGATGTTCACGTTCGTAAGTACTTGCGTAACTGCTTGGCCAATGATCTCTGTTTACTTTCAGTATAGCACGAACGCGGTAAATTGCTACTGGGGAAAAATATATATATATTGTGAAATGTTTTAATCCCTCGTTGTTCTGCCCCCGTAGACATTAGGGGTTTGGCAGCACACCTTCAACACACTCTAGATGATAGCTGCTCTTTTCCCCTAGGTAGCCTTTTATTAAGTGGTGTAGGTGGTACCACTCCCACTCACTCACTCACTTAAAGGCGCCCTCACTCCCTCCTCATTCGGGCTCGCCATAGCCCGTGCTACTTGGAACTTTGTTCCAGGTAGCGAATCTTTAACAACAACAAACTCCTCATTCCACTTCAGCTCCGAAGTTCACGTGTGCCAACGGGAAGTGCATCTCGGATGATGAAGTGTGTGACAGCATCGATAACTGCGGTGACGAGAGTGACGAGCGCATCTGCGGTGAGTTAGTGTTCTAACCCTCTCTCTCTCTCTCTCACTCTCATTCACCATCTTCCTGACCTCAATCGCCTCTTCCATATCCCTGTCTCCTTTCCTGTGTTTTTTCCACTCCCACATTATCCTAACCTGTTCCCTTTCCCTAACGAGGCTTGCCGTCCCTGAAACCATGTTTTTTTTTTGAAGGCCCTTCAATATAGATGAACTACAACGTTCTTAAAGTGCGTTCTATTACCTTACATGTTTGTAAGAGAGGGACGCTGGCCTGTAATAGAGCGCTGTCTGTCAGTTTCCATTATGTATGCTGTCTCTACAATGGCTATCTTCCAACTTTCTGATAATTCTCCAGTTTCCAGTGGCTCACTAAATATAGTAAATAAAGTAAGTGGCCTTCACTGGGCTTCAGCTGCCTCAATACCCCATCTTGAGGTTATCTTGAGATGATTTCGGGGCTTAGTGTCCCCGCGGCCCGGTCCTCCACCCCCAGGAAGCAGCCCGTGACAACTGACTAACTCCCAGGTACCTATTTACTGCTAGGTAACAGGAGCATCAGGGTGAAAGAAACTCTGCACATTGTTTCTCGCCGGCGCCTGGGATCGAACCCTGGACCACAGGATCACGCGTCCAGTGTTCTGTCCGCTCAGCCTCCCAGCCACCCATAGTGTGGTCCTATCTGTCCCTCAGCATTAATGTCCAGCTCCAGAGAGTGCCTCCTTACTTTATCTCTGGTAATCTCAACGACCTCCAGGGTCGCTTGGCTTGACGCCATCCCTCTTAGTTCAGGCGTTTCTCTCTGCTCTATTGTGAGAATCTGGAATTTCCTGTTAGAGTACGCACATAGTTCGGTCATTCTCTGTTTGGTGTCTTCCCACTATCTTTAGTTTCATCACCTGTTCCTTTGCTGTTATGTCCCTGCTGACGTGTCTGTAGAACAGCTGTGTGTGTGTGTGTGTGTGTGTGTGTGTGTGTGTGTGTGTGTGTGTGTGTGTGTGTGTGTGTGTGTGTGTGTGTGTGTGTGTGTGTGTGTGTGTGTATGTGTGTGTGTACTCACCTATTTGTGCCTGCAGGATCAAGCATTGGCTCTTGGATCCCGCCTTTCTAGCCGGGAAAGAGAGAAATACATCTCTCTCTCTCTCTCTCTCTCTCTCTCTCTCTCTCTCTCTCTCTCTCTCTCTCTCTCTCTCTCTCTCTCTCTCTCTCTCTCTCTCTCTCTCTCTCTCTCTCTCTCTCTCTCTCTCTCTCTCTCTCTCTCTCTCTCTCTCTCTCTCTCTCTCTCTCTCTCTCTCTCTCTCTCTCTCTCTCTCTCTCTCTCTCTCTCTCTCTCTCTCTCTCTCTCTCTCTCTCTCTCTCTCTCTCTCTCTCTCTCTCTCTCTCTCTCTCTCTCTCTCTCTCTCTCTCTCTCTCTCTCTCTCTCTCTCTCTCTCTCTCTCTCTCTCTCTCTCTCTCTCTCTCTCTCTCTCTCTCTCTCTCTCTCTCTCTCTCTCTCTCTCTCTCTCTCTCTCTCTCTCTCTCTCTCTCTCTCTCTCTCTCTCTCTCTCTCTCTCTCTCTCTCTCTCTCTCTCTCTCTCTCTCTCTCTCTCTCTCTCTTCTCTCTCTCTCTCTCTCTCTCTCTCTCTCTCTCTCTCTCTCTCTCTCTCTCTCTCTCTCTCTCTCTCTCTCTCTCTCTCTCTCTCTCTCTCTCTCTCATTTGCAACTATTTGTACTCAAGTGTATGTGCTCTTTGAGATAAGGGCTTGACTATGGGGCGACACACTGGAACTGACCTGAGGTAGGCGGCCTTATCCAAGTTTTGCATTGATATTCTGACTTTTGCCACTGTATATAATGCTGCTGATATGAAATGTATATGATTTATATGGATTTATATAATTACAATCACATTATTTTTCAATAATTTTTTTTATTTAAATCACTCCTGTCTAGTGGTGTCTACTATTGTAGGTTAGAAGTGGATGATGGATGAAGTACTGTATTCATCCATCTTCCTATATCACTACACGTTTGTGTTATATAGCGGTTACTGTACCTAACCGTTCCGTCACCATTCCAGGTCTGCCGGCGTTTAAGAGGAACTGTACGGGATCCGACCAATTTAATTGTACAAATGGTGATTACTGTATTTCCGTCATCTGGCTCTGTGATGGTGACTTTGACTGTCAAGACAAGTCTGACGAAGAGAACTGTACATCCTCCAGGTGGGTGATAGTGCAGGTGGTGATAGTGCAGGTGGGTGATAGTGCAGGTGGTGATAGTGCAGGTGGGTGATAGTGCAGGTGGTGATAGTGCAGGTGGTGATAGTGCAGGTGGTGATAGTGCAGGTGGTGATAGTGCAGGTGGGTGATAGTGCAGGTGGGTGATAGTGCAGGTGGTGATAGTGCAGGTGGGTGATAGTGCAGGTGGTGATAGTGCAGGTGGATGACAGCACATGATGCACTGTGTGCCATCATGTGCTGTCACATATGATGGCACACACATGCAATTTAACATTATGTTAATTGCATGATGTTGAATTAACTTACTATGAGGAAAGCTTGATGGTGTGTGTGTGTGTGTGTGTGTGTGTGTGTGTGTGTGTGTGTGTGTGTGTGTGTGTGTGTGTGTGTGTGTGTGTGTGTGTGTGTGTGTGTTGTGAACGGTTATCACGCGATACATCAGTGTATTAACAAGCAACAACAAGCCGCAGATCTAACAAGCCAATGGACGTGATGATTATCTTCTTAGTGAACTACTCAAGAACGATTGAAGTATAGGGACTTAGACTCGCTTTAATTTTCTGGGCTAAGCTTGTAATTTTTTAATATGACTAAATGCACCTTTAGTTCCTTTCGGTATATGGAGATTGTTAAGGGTTATTATTATGTGACTCTCTGACTCCTGACTGTTAGGTACTCTCCTACAGGATGAACAACCCAGCGGGTTTTCTTCCTATTGGGGAGTGTTGTACATGCTGCTATGGCGGTGTGTTCATTCATAGGATGAGTGGCGCTGCCCAATACTGTCACTATGGCGGTGTGTCCACTCACAGGATGAGTGACGTTGCCCAATACTGTCACTATGGCGGTGTGTCCACTCACAGGATGAGTGACGCTGCCCAATACTGTCACTATGGCGGTGTGTCCACTCACAGGATGAGTGACGTTGCCCAATACTGTCACTATGGCGGTGTGTCCACTCACAGGATGAGTGGCGCTGCCCAATACTGTCACTATGGCGGTGTGTCCACTCACAGGATGAGTGGCGCTGCCCAATACTGTCACTATGGCGGTGTGTCCACTCACAGGATGAGTGGCGCTGCCCAATACTGTCACTATGGCGGTGTGTCCACTCACAGGATGAGTGGCGCTGCCCAATACTGTCACTATGGCGGTGTGTCCACTCACAGGATGAGTGGCGCTGCCCAATACTGTCACTATGGCGGTGTGTCCACTCACAGGATGAGTGGCGCTGCCCAATAAACTCGCCCCTCGAAGCAAAATTAAAAAAAAAAAAAATTTAGGTACTCTCTTACTATTGTCAATGTCAAGTGTAGCAGTGAGGTAGTTATACTGGTGGTTGTGATCAGTATTGTGATCAGTGTTGTGATCAATGTTGTGATCAATGTTGTGTGTGTTGCAGCTGCGGGATTAATGACCACCACTGTGGAGACGGCAACTGTATCCTCAGCACCTGGCTCTGTGACGGAGAACCCGACTGCTCCGACGGCTCCGACGAACTCTTCTGCAGTAAGTCTTTCCCCCTTAATAGTTGTGGCCTAAATATATAGTTCCTCTTGGTTATCTTTCCTTCCCTTTCTCTCTTGGTTCTTTTTAATCTTAATGTTTTCCTTTTGACATTTTTGCTTAATCTTTTTGTTTTTCTTCCATTTCTGAAGATAGTTTTGGGGATTGTTTAGTGGGGGGGGGGGTCCGAATGTGCTGGCTAACATCTTTTGAACGTATGTGTCGCAGTGTCCACTTACGTGGACTCGCTGCGACACTTAATTGGATACTGCAGCATAGTGTATGGCTGATGACACACTTGTGTCCGACAGATACCAAAGCGGCGCAGAGTACCTGCGGCTCTGACCAGGTGGCGTGCGCGACGGAGGGTCGCTGCGTCCTGCACCACTACGCCTGCGACGGTGAGGACGACTGTGGCGACTGGTCCGACGAACACAACTGTAACGTCACCACCTGCTACCGGGACGACTACAGGTCAGTAGCCTGTAATGTCACCACCTGCTACCGGGACGACTACAGGTCAGTAGCCTGTAATGTCACCACCTGCTACCGGGACGACTACAGGTCAGTAGCCTATATAGCTCATCACCTGCCACCCGGACGACTACAGGTCAATAGCCTATATAGCTCATCACTTCCTACCGGAATGACTGGGTAGCAGGCGGAACACATCAATCCACAATTAATCAACACAAATCTAACACACAATACCTCACTAAGGCAAATCCAGCACCAATCACCGTGTGTTGTGTGCCTCTACTGTTATCTTCTATGGGGACTGAATATGCCTATGAATATGCCAGTAGCTGCAGTCCTAGTTAATCTATATAGGATAACAACATGAATAGGTGAGTATTATAAATGGATCATGAGTAAGGTGCTGATCCACCGAGTTGTGAGTATGTCACTAATCAATATAAATTTTATCACAATCTCATTTATTATCTTTCTTTCATATTCAAATGATGATCATTTTTGTCTCTATAATTGTCACAAGATGTTCTGTCATTTACAAATGTTCAGGGATTCACAGAGCTTGGAAAAATGTATATTTAAAGTAAGCTAAACTAATGTGTCATTGACGAGAGCTTGTCCAGTCAACTGACTACCAAACCAAGCCCTGTGTTCATAATATATATATATATATATATATATATATATATATATATATATATATATATATATATATATATATATATATATATATATATATTATTTTCAGTCCCTTAAGTTATTATAGATGGAATTTTTGTTTGCCACTTTCCAATAATGTATTTATTTGAGGCATCTTACGTAACTTTCTTGGAGAATTTCTTACATAGTCTCGTTCTCCATCGTCACACAGGAACATAGATCACACTGCTTCTATTCCTAGGATGAAAACCTTATCATTGAAGGAGACAGCAGTACAGAAGGGGGGAAGAGTGTGTAGCATCCCCAGTCATCGAATTCCATAACACTATTGAAAAGAATCATTGAAAATATTATTTTCTTGCTGGTCTTGCTAAATTAATACCTTAAAAAGCATTCGATGTGAACAAATCCATAAGGGCCGTGACGAGGGTTCGAATCTACGTCCGAGAGGATCCCAGACCGCTGCCTTAATCGACTGATCTACGACATGGTAAAAGACTTGCAACCGGAAGTTCTACTGAACTTACTCGGATCCTGGAGCCTCTCCGAGACACCATGTCATTCTTTTACCATGTCGTAGCCTCAGTCGATTATGGCAGCGTCTGGGATCCTCTCGGACGCAGGTTCGAACCCTCGTCACGGCCCTTGTGGATTTGTGTCATTTGATGCATCACGCTATTGTGATTTCAGTGTGTAATTCGCCGTGACTTAATTCTACTCCTTCCTGATATCCCCCCCCCCCCACTTTCACTGCCCTGATATCGCCCTACTTTCACTGCCCTGATATCCCCCCCACTTTCACTGCCCTGATATCACCTCACCTTCCCCGCCCTCATATCGTCCCGCCTCCACCGCCCTGATTTCGCCCTACCTCCACCGCCCTGGAGGAAATATTGAAGCTGTATAATAGTATTTAACCCGCGTCTCCGGACTCTAGCACGGCTTCACTATTTTTTTGATCATAGACGTATACCATTCTTGTGAATTTACTCTGCATATAAGGGTTATATCGGTGCTAAATATTGAGCTGTTGGAATGTTTACCTTCTGATGATGTTACAGGTGCGAGTCTGGGATGTGTATTGACATGCGGTGGGTGTGTGATGGTGTCAGCGACTGTGAGGGCGGCGAGGACGAGGCCATCTGCCCTCACCCCTCTACGGACATGGTGAGGGGACACACACACACACACACACACACACACACACACACACACACACACACACACACACACACACACACACACACACACACACACACACACACACACACACACACACACACACACACACACACACACACAAGGGGAACACGCACAAGGGGACACAGGTGGAAACTGAGTGCCCAAATGAGCCACAGAGATATTAGAAAGAACTTTTTTAGTGTCAGAGTGGTTGACAAATGGAATGCATTAGGGGGTGATGTGGTGGAGGCTGACTCCATATAAAGTTTCAAGTGTAGATATGACAGAGCCCAGTAGGCTCAGGAATCTGTACACCTGTTGATTGACGGTTGAGAGGCGGGACCAAAGAGCCAGAGCTCATCCCCCGCAAACACAACTAGGTGAGTACAACTAGGTGAGTACACACACACGCCAGGTCACCACGGGTTGTAGGTGGGCACGTGTCTTGGGGTTAGGTGGTGTTGAGGGGGGACTGTCTAGGGGTTAGGTGGTGTTGAGGGGGCTGTTTTGAGATCTAGTGGTGTTGAGGGGGGACTGTTTTGGGGTCAGGTGGTGTTGAGGGGACTGTCTTGGGGGTTAGGTGGTGTTGAGGGGACTGTTTTGAGGTCTAGTGGTGTTGAGGGGGACTGTTTTGGGGTCAGGTGGTGTTGAGGGGACTGTCTTGGGGGTTAGGTGGTGTTGAGGGGACTGTTTTGAGGTCTAGTGGTGTTGAGGGGGACTGTTTTGGGGTCAGGTGGTGTTGAGGGGACTGTCTTGGGGGTTAGGTGGTGTTGAGGGGACTGTTTTGAGGTCTAGTGGTGTTGAGGGGGACTGTTTTGGGGTCAGGTGGTGTTGAGGGGACTGTCTTGGGGTTACGTGGTGTAGAGGGGGCAATACTTTATGTGTGTCACTCAGAGATCCTTAAGCTATCTTGACAAATGCACAATACATTATATTACTGTCTAAACACAGAAATTCATATCCTGTTTTAAATAATTATTTAGTAATTTGTTTTTACTTTAGTAAAATTAATGGCTTACTATTGTGTATGATGATGTTAATTAATTTAAAGATACTTATCTTATCTGTGTAGGCCTGGGAGTGTCTCCTGGACTACTGTAACTCACCCCAACTAATCCTTCCTCCCTCAGTAGGCCTGGGAGTGTCTCCTGGACTACTGTAACTCACCCCAACTAATCCTTCCTCCCTCAGTAGGCCTGGGAGTGTCTCCTGGACTACTGTAACTCACCCCAACTAATCCTTCCTCCCTCAGTAGGCCTGGGAGTGTCTCCTGGACTACTGTAACTCACCCCAACTAATCCTTCCTCCCTCAGTAGGCCTGGGAGTGTCTCCTGGACTACTGTAACTCACCCCAACTAATCCTTCCTCCCTCAGTAGGCCTGGGAGTGTCTCCTGGACTACTGTAACTCACCCCAACTAATCCTTCCTCCCTCAGTAGGCCTGGGAGTGTCTCCTGGACTACTGTAACTCACCCCAACTAATCCTTCCTCCCTCAGTAGGCCTGGGAGTGTCTCCTGGACTACTGTAACTCACCCCAACTAATCCTTCCTCCCTCAGTAGGCCTGGGAGTGTCTCCTGGACTACTGTAACTCACCCCAACTAATCCTTCCTCCCTCAGTAGCCCTGGGAGTGTCTCCTGGACTACTGTAACTCACCCCAACTAATCCTTCCTCCCTCAGTAGGCCTGGGAGTGTCTCCTGGACTACTGTAACTCACCCCAACTAATCCTTCCTCCCTCAGTAGCCTTGGGAGTGCCTCCTGGACTACCGTAGCCCTCCCAACTAATCCTTCCTCCCTTAGTAGCCCTGGGAGTGCCTCCTGGACTACCGTAGCCCTCCCAACTAATCCTTCCTCCCTCAGTAGCCCTGGGAGTGCCTCCTACATTACCGTAACTCAACCCTAACTAATCCTCGGTCTCTCCAGCAGCCTGGGAACTGCCCTGCAAACTTCGTGTGGTGCCCCCCTCAGTGCATCGCACCCGAGTGGAAGTGTGACGGTAAAAACGACTGTCCGGACGGGACGGACGAAGCGGACTGCGAGGTCACCTGTGGTCCGGAACACTACAAGTGCCAGTCCTCCGTCTGTATCCCCGAGGCCCACCTGTGTGACGGTCACCAGCACTGTCTGCACGGCGATGGTGAGTTGGTACAGTGGTGGCACTTGTTCTTGAGCTGTCCGACTACTTGGGCTCACGAGGGAGACATCTCCTGTCACGTAGGGTGCTGTCGCACCTCCACAGATCTCCAGTATCAGCAAAAAGGCCACCGTAGTGGCACTAGTTCTTGAGCTGTCCAACCACTTGCGCTCACGGGGAAGACATCTCCTGTCACGTAGGGTGCAGTCGCACCTCCATAGATCTCCAGTATCAGCTATTGATACTGGTAATGGCACAAAAGGGCCACCACTTACGGGCTATTCATGCCCGTGCCACCTTTTGGGTGGCTTAATCTTCATCATCATCATCATCACTTGGGCTGGACGGTAAAGCGGCGATCTCGCTTCATGCAGGTCGGCGTTCAATCCCCAATCGCCCAAATGATTGGGCAGCATTCCTTCCCTCCGTCCCATCCCAAATCCTTATATTCTGACCCCCTTCCAAGTGCTTTAAAGTCGTAATGGCTTGGCGATTTCCCCCTGATAATTAAAAAAAATAATGTTCTTGAGCTCTGTAGGTTAGTGACATTTCCAACTGTGGTGTTTAGGTCAAGATATAAATTTCGGTACAGTACTCTGAAGATGCCGTCTGGCAGTTTGATTGATAAATCTGTCAATGTAACTTGACGTGGTTTCTTAGTGTTCCCAGAGATAATCAATTAATGGTCTAATGATCTGTTACTGTGGTCACTAATGAGGATCTCACACCTCGTGCTAACTAATAAAAACACCTCACATTAAATAATGCCCGAAACGCTTTGCGTAATAGTGGCTTTAGGCATTGCATGTACTAGCCCTATCTATAAATCCATCACTCTTTGTAAAATCTCTTGTATGTATGTACCTTATCTAAATAAACATTTGATTTGATTTGATAATGAGATTTGTGGCTGCACAATAATACTGCTGACTTGTGCCTACATGAAGTGAAGTAAAGTGTTTTACTTCGTGTCAAATTATATTCCATAAACTTTTCATTCCCGAGAAGCATCTCTACGCAGTCAACACCAACTGCTGAACTGAGAACAGTTCAGCAGTTGGTGTAGTCAACTGTAGTCTCAGTTGACCGTCTTTGACACGCTCGGGTACTGAAACGTGGTGGGCTTCTTACGTAGACTTATATCTGTCATACGTTCTTTACTGATCACATCTCACACAAATATAACCTATCGTGATATTACAGACATAGCTACCAAATTATCATGTAACAAGGATGAAGTTCAACTATACCTAGATTTCCCCATGTGTGTTTTTAGAAATATATTGTTCTAAATATTCAGGTCTGTTAGGAGAGAAATTATTAACTCCCCCACACTGAAACCACCAGTATAAAAAACAATGATATGTTTATATCCGAAACATATGTATATAGGCAGCACAAAAGGTCCACCAGACAGTGCATGCCAGGATCAGGTTGGACTACCGTTACCTGTGGCAGGTGGCTACAGGCGACGGATCTCCCAATCCTGAGCATTTAATGTGCAAACTCTGCGAGCAGGAACTTGGCCATGATCTCCCCACACTACGTTCTCGAGTGTCCGGTCATTAGACCCTTCAGACCTGCCGGAATGTAGGTCCCTGAAGCTGGTCAACCACTTTATTAACTCGTTTTCTTGAGGATATCATCATAATGCAGCCAAAGGTCCCCGGTCAAGACAGTACTGATCTCATGTCCCTGCATGACTAAACTATCTTCTGTGTTGGGGGATTTTTTAGCATCGCGTTTCTGGCTCTTGACATTCGGTATGTAGTCTGTAGCTGCGTAAATGCAGGAGTACCTAAGTGTGTTAATCAAACTTAAACTCATTTGATCACTGCACCACCACACATATGTCCACATATATCACCACAACACATAATTCACATACATCTCCACCACACATGTCCACATATACATCACCACACATGTCCATATATATCACCACAACAGCAGCACAGACTATTTAGCGTGATCCACTTCTGGACGCCGAGGACATGCTCCCGCCTCTGGAGACGAGATGAGGCCTCACGGTGCCGGAATAAGATTCACACAGCCGCTCCCTCCTGGGGACGAGTCTCACTTTGCTTGAGAAATTATGTGCAACGCCACTTACCTGAGTGCTTGCCTCCACATGCTAGCTTCTCAACTTGGGGTACCATTACCCTTAAAAATTGTGAATGTTGTTCACAATTGTTCTCAGGTGATTGTGAACAGGTGATTGTTCTCATCCCAGGTGTGATTGACTCGTCTATGACTTAAGCTTCGAGATGGCTCAGATCCTGCTCCAAAAAATCACTTAAGTGCCAGGGGCCCCTATCAACAAAATTAGTACAGATTCTTCGTCACAACTCATTTGAGAAAATTATCTTGTACGTTTTCCTTGAACTGAAAGAAGTACCATTACTGGCCATAGTGCATGTTAGTGACTACTGGCGTTGACGTGTTGAGTACTTTCACACCTCGACAAGACATGGGGCGGGCCATAGTGTAGCACTCTACCCATCATGACCAAACCCCACACACTACAACATGAAGAGACCACAACGTTTCGGTCCATCCTGGACCATTATCAAGTCCAGACCATTATCGACCCTACCCATCTCTCCATTCGAACACCCATCTCTCCATCCGAACACCCATCTGTCCATCCGAACACCCATCTGTCCAGCTATACTCCCACCTGTCCAGAAATGCTCCCATCTGTCCATCCGAACACCCATCTGTCCAGCTATACTCCCACCTGTCCAGAAATGCTCTCATCTGTCCATCCGAACACCCATCTGTCCAGCTATACTCCCACCTGTCCAGAAATGCTCCCATCTGTCCAGCTATACTCCCACCTGTCCAGAAATGCTCCCATCTGTCCATCCGAACACCCATCTGTCTAGCTATACACCCATCTGTGTAGTCGTATACTTCTCTGTTCAGCCATACATCTATGTGTTCATAAACACACCCACCTATCCACCTATAATGAAATATAATATAATGGAATATAATTCCATGAATCAAATATTTTCAGGTTTGTATTGCTGGCAATAGGCTAAATAATACAAATATAAATTACAATAAGGTGAAACCCAGGGAAAGGGGATTTATTTGCGTGTTTTGTTCAGATGTATTTTACTGTGTGTGTTGTTGTTGTGGGTTGTGATTGTGCGGGTTGTCACCACAGATGAGACTGACTGCAAGATGACCGTCTGCAACAACCTCTCGTGCACGTACACCTGTAAGGACACGGCCGACACCTGTCTCTGCAAGCCGGGCTACACCCTGGCGGCCGACAACACCACGTGAGTACTCATTTACACTCCTTTATGATCAACCTCTGCACTCCCTACACCTCCTCCCAACATGGCGGCTCGTGTGTTGTCATCTTGCAGGGGTTCTACATGTTCTCATCAAATGTGTTGCCAACAGATGTCAATTACACGTTATCTTACCACCATCCCACAACCCCCTGGGTATGCAACCCGTTCTCGACTCCTAAGTCCATTCCATCCAGCGGTCGACCCCCACAGACGCATTCATAAACAAGGGGGTTGGCGGGTGGATGGAATCACTAGTAAGAGTCTCGAGCCTCGTGTAATGTTTGAATTGTTTCTTTATAGATGGTTTCACGCAACCATACTATTAATGCAACCTTATTGTCAGCGCCTAATTTAGAACTAACTATTCACAATATTTTAACATTAATATTGATTTATATTCTGTCCGGTTTTAACATACCGATTTGGAGCAAATAGTATGTTATTATTTTGAGTGTCTTTGTAGGGGGGGGGGTCGCAGTTTGGAGAAACGTATTCTGAGGTTATGTCTACTTACGTTATACGTTTAATTAGTCCTGTTGTCAGACGGTTACGTTAAAATGTGACGTAAGTATTGCGATGTGGGAGTAAAGCTGCACGTTTTTTGAACACCTGTTCACGTCTAAATACTGTCCACGTCTGAACACTGTTAACATCTGAACACTGTCCACGTCTGAACACTGACCACGTCTGAACACTGTTCACATCTGAACACTGTCCACATCTGAACACTGACCACGTCTGAACACTGACCAGAAGTTTAGACACAGGAAAACCCTAGACAAATACTCCGCTGGAAACAAGGCTATTAATTTATGGGATAAACTACCGAATAACATACAAGCCGAGGTGTCGCTGGGTTGTTTCAAGCGTAGGTTAGACATATATATATGAATGCGCTTGGGTGGATATAAATAGGAGTGGCCTCTGATGGACCAAGGGGCCATTGTAGTTGCTTTTTATTCTTATGTTCTTATATGGAAGCATGATCTTCAGTGTGTGTGATGACGATGTTGGCGTCGGTACTAGTGGTCAGAGTGGTCACAGGGCTTCCCTGGGGAAGTGTGGTGACAGGAGAATAAAACGAAAGCAGTTGAGTTCTCTAGCTAATACTTACACGGCATAGTTAAAGTATTGAACGTTTGAAATGAGGTTGGTACATAGAGACAAGGGTGATTTTGGCCAGCGCCAGACTGGACGGAGTTTGGCCAGCGCCAGACCGGACGGAGTTTGGCCAGCGCCAGACCGGACGGAGTTTGGCCAGCGCCAGACTGGACGGAGTTTGGCCAGCGCCAGACAGGACGGAGTTTGGCCAGCGCCAGACAGGACGGAGTTTGGCCAGCGCCAGACAGGACGGAGTTTGGCCAGCGCCAGACAGGACGGAGTTTGGCCAGCGCCAGACAGGACGGAGTTTGGCCAGCGCCAGACAGGACGGAGTTTGGCCAGCGCGAGTCCAGAGTGAGTTTGGGCAGCGTGAGAAGGATGGCTTATGTAGAGCCCCATTGAGTCCCTGCCGAGCCCCTCTTAGCGCTGCCTTTGGCATGGTGTTAGGGCATGGAGGGCGGGAGTGAAGCGAGGAGCTGAAGGGCAAGAGGAGGTGCGCCCGGGTGACGCCGGCGCAGCAGGAGGGAGGACCAGGAGGGCCTACAGCGCCTGCACACACCCCTGCATCACACACGCGAAGAACGACGGCAGCTGTGGCAAGAGGCAGAACAATAACACTTTTATAGGGAGAGCAATAACTTAATAATTTATAACTAATTAGAGTAAGTTTTAGTATATACTCCGACTCTGTGTTTATGGGACTCCCACCCTGTGTGTGTGGGACTCCCACCCTGTGTGTGTGGGACTCCCACCCTGTGTGTGTGGGACTCCCACCCTGTGTGTGTGGGACTCCCACCCTGTGTGTGTGGGACTCCCACCCTGTGTGTGTGGGACTCCCACCCTGTGTGTGTGGGACTCCCACCCTGTGTGTGTGGGACTCCCACCCTGCGTGTGTGGGACTCCCAATCTGTGTGTGTGTGTGGGACTCCCAATCTGTGTGTGTGTGTGGGACTCTCACCCTGTGTGTGTGGGACTCCCAATCTGTGTGTGTGTGTGGGACTCCCACCCTGTGTGTGTGGGACTCCCACCCTGTGTGTGTGGGACTCCCACCCTGTGTGTGTGGGACTCCCACTCTGGGTGTGTGGGACTCCCACCCTATGTGTGTGTGTGTGGGACTCCCACCCTGTATGTGTGTGGGACTCCCACCCTGTGTGTGTGTGTGTGTGTGTGTGTGTGTGTGTGTGTGTGTGTGTGTGTGTGTGTGTGTGTGTGTGTGTGTGTGTGTGTGTGTGTGTGTGTGTGTCATCTGCAACATACACAGTAAGCTTGTTGTGTTAGACCCACTGCAGTACTCAATTGATGTGGTGGGTGTGGGTGGTCTTGTACACGTGGTGGGCGTGGGTGGTGGGTGTGGGCGTGGGTTGTGGCGTGGAGTGTTACCTGGCTCTTGATGGGCTCCGGACACTTGCTGACGGCGTCGTAGAAGGTGTTCTGCTTGGTCGGGTCTCCGCTGACGGCGGTGCCTGCCAAGGCCAGGTAGATTGCTGCTTGGTTCACCTCTCCTTCCGTCACCTGTGTCACCAGTGTCACGGTGAGTCATTGTTCTCTCTCTCTGGCTCTCTCTCTCGCTCTCGCTCTCTCTCTCTCTCTCTCTCTCTCTCTCTCTCTCTCTCTCTCTCTCTCTCTCTCTCTCTCTCTCTCTCTCTCTCTCTCTCTCTCTCTCTCTCTCTCTCTCTCGCTCTCGCTCTCGCTCTCTCTCTCTCTCTCTCTCTCTCTCTCTCTCTCTCTCTCTCTCTCTCTCTCTCTCTCTCTCTCTCTCTCTCTCTCTCTCTCTCTCTCTCTCTCTCTCTCTCTGTCTCTCTCTCTCTCTCTCTCTGTCTCTCTGTCTCTCTCTCTCTCTCTGTCTCTCTCTCTCTCTCTCTCTCTCTCTCTCTCTCTCTCTCTCTCTCTCTCTCTCTCTCTCTCTCTCTCTCTCTCTCTCTCTCTCTCTCTCTCTCTCTCTCTCTCTCTCGCTCTCTCGCTCTCTCGCTCTCTCGCTCTCTCTCTCTCTCTCTCTCGCTCTCTCTCTCGCTCTCTCGCTCTCTCGCTCTCTCGCTCTCTCGCTCTCGCTCTCTCGCTCTCTCGCTCTCGCTCTCTCGCTCTCTCGCTCTCGCTCTCTCGCTCTCTCTCTCTCTCTCTCTCTCTCTCTCTCTCTCTCTCTCTCTCTCTCTCTCTCTCTCTCTCTCTCTCTCTCTCTCTCTCTCTCTCTCTCTCTTTCTCTCGCTCTCGCTCTCTCTCTCTTCCCAAATACAGTGCTCAAACGCTAGTTCATTTACTAACATATACATTTCTTGTTATTATTAATTGCAGTTCTAGGCTGTTAAACACCGCTTGATGAGCGGGTGTAGATTCAGGTAGATGAGTGCAAGTAGACAGGTATACATAGACATTGGTTGATGAACATAAGTAGCCATAAGTAGATTGTTTGAGGTATACAGGTATAAGTAGGTGGGCGGAGGTAGAGGCAGGCAAGTATAGGTCGAGGGGGATACAGGTAGATAAGTAGAAGTAGACTGGTAGACTCACCACGCCGGACTGCTTGAGGACACACTCGGGCAGCTGCTCCCCGTGGACGTTGTTCATCACATCAAACAGGTCATCTGTCGGGGAGGAGAACACCGGAGCTGTTAGGCTATGTTGAGGTCGCCACTGGTGGTGTCCAGTGGTGCTATACCCGCCATCAATGCCCAGTGTTGCTCGGCCATCAATGCCCAGTGTTGCTCGGCCATCAATGCCCAGTGTTGCTCGGCCATCAATGCCCAGTGTTGCTCGGCCATCAATGCCCAGTGTTGCTCGGCCATCAATGCCCAGTGTTGCTCGGCCATCAATGCCCAGTGTTGCTCGGCCATCAATGCCCAGTGTTGCTCGGCCATCAATGCCCAGTGTTGCTCGGCCATCAATGCCCAGTGTTGCTCGGCCATCAATGCCCAGTGTTGCTCGGCCATCAATGGCTGTAGTGTGGCTCTTATCTGTCGTCAATGTCCAGCGTTACTTTACCTGTCATCAGTGTCCTTCAGAGGGCCTTCAGAGGGCCTTCAGAGTGGGTCAGTTTCCGTAAGGGGTGCGTCAGCGCGTATTTACACCAGGTGACACAGGCCAAGGGCAAGGCGTGCGGGGAAGTCACTCAAGCGTCAGTCACTTCAAGGACACAATGACAGCCTCCGTCTCCAGTCAGACCTTCCGTCAAGCAAGACTATACTGAGTGTAGCTTTAATACTGGTGCTTTCATTCGGGTATTTGTGCTTAATAAATGTCATGTGAAGGCTCTTCTGGCTTTGAAAATTGGTAGACATGAAAGACACACAAATGAGGAAAGTTGTGAAGAAAGGAAGCATCCACCTCTTGCGTGACTATGACTGGCACTTGGGGCAGCCTTGTCCCTGACAAGGATGATGAATGAAGTTCACAGTAGTATCACAGTATGAATAAATATATATACAGTATTTGTGATGACCTACCGAAGCCAATATGGAGCCTGTGGGATTCTCCGGATGTCGTAGTAATTAGCATCTGCAGCTTACATGGTGAAGGAATGAGTCGTGAAGGATATAATTAACAGAAACATGACCTCTACCAACTCTGAAGAGAAGGAAGAACTGATCATGCACTACAGTAGTACGAAGACTGCCATATATTGCCCATGAGGATCTCTCCCGAGATCACAATGCTTGGACAGAGGCCAATGTTAACTAAACCCAATACATAAGTATGCATGTATATATATGGAACTGACCAGGTGTAAGCGTGGGCTGGCGGAGGGTGCTGGAGCCGAGGAGAGAGCGACAGTAGGACAGAACATTGAGCATGGACTGTTGCATGTTGAACACGTTGAGGATCTGTGCACATTGGTATGTCTTGGTGTAGCACCGGATCTCCGTCCTGCACAGCTGCTCTGCAACAACATTTGACAAATGGGGGCGGTCAAATTATTATGCTTTCCATGTATTCCTTGAGTTGTGGTTATTAATTTAATAATAGCTTCAAAGAGATAAGAGGTTTGAGTCCAGCTTTCAGTGTGTACAAGTGATCCCGAACAACTCTGATCCATTAAAGAATAATGGGATTATGGATCCCATTATTCTTTAACAATGGGGCCCCTTTCTGTGTTTATCTCTAGTGAAATAAGGGGGTTTTTAGTCCAGCTTTCAGTGTGTACAAGTGATCCCGAATAACTGTGATCCATTAAAGAATAATGGGATTATGGATCCCATTATTCTTCAACAACGGGGCCCCTTTCTGTGTTTATCTCTAGTGAAACCCTTATCTATCCTTAACAAATATGATGACAACATAATGCTGATGCTGCTCCTCCTACTATCAGGTATTTCTTCTCCCCTATGTTCATGACGAAGCGTTAAGGTACTCACGAGCGAAGACTTCGAGCCATCCTGCGTCTGCCCCCGCCAGGAGCGTCGCCGTCAGCACCAGTGTCGCCGCCACTCTCATGACCCTCGCTACGCTAAACCAAACTGGAGATATTTGGCGTCCTCGGCTGCAAGGAGATTGAAACAAATTGACATTAATTGTTGCACGACTGTTCCTTAATGAGGTGCAGTATTGCTTGTACGACTGTTCTTTAAGGAGGTGCAGTATTGTTTGTACGACTGTTCCTTAAAGAGGTGCAGTATTGTTTGTACGACTGTTCCTTAAGGAGGTGCAGTATTGTTTGTACGACTGTTCCTTAATGAGGTGCAGTATTGTTTGTACAACTGTTCCTTAAGGAGGTGCAGTATTGTTTGTACGACTGTTCCTTAATGAGGTGCAGTATTGTTTGTACGACTGTTCCTTAATGAGGTGCAGTATTGTTTGTACAACTGTTCCTTAAGGAGGTGCAGTATTGTTTGTACGACTGTTCCTTAATGAGGTGCAGTATTGTTTGTACAACTGTTCCTTAATGAGGTGCAGTATTGTTTGTACGACTGTTCCTTAATGAGGTGCAGTATTGTTTGTACGACTGTTCCTTAATGAGGTGCAGTATTGTTTGTACGACTGTTCCTTAAGGAGGTGCAGTATTGTTTGTACGACTGTTCCTTAAGGAGGTGCAGTATTGTTTGCACGACTGTTCCTTAAGGAGGTGCAGTATTGTTTGCACGACTGTTCCTTAAAGAGGTGCAGTATTGTTTGTACGACTGTTCCTTAAGGAGGTGCAGTATTGTTTGCACGACTGTTCCTTAATGAGGTGCAGTATTGTTTGTACAACTGTTCCTTAAGGAGGTGCAGTATTGTTTGCACGACTGTTCCTTAAGGAGGTACAGTTAGTACATCTGGTGGCCTGGACTGGCTCTTGCTAGGACACGTTAATAGGTTGTGTAGTTATGATCACCTGAACGTGTAGAGAGAGAAGATAACAACCTTAACCCCACCAATTAAGAAATCTTCCTTATGAAGAAAGATTAAGGAAGCGTCATTTACATTGTGTAGAAAGGCGAAGAGTAAAGGGTGACCTGATTGAAGTATACTGATGGGTGAATGAGTATAGCAAAGGAGATACTAATAGTGTTCAATCTATCATCACAAAATAACACGAAACAATGGATGAAAATTAGATTCGTAAAAGACCTGGGTAAATACTGCTAAAAGACCTGGGTAAATACTGCTTTGATAAATAATGCTCATGATTTATGGTGATTTATTTAACAAATTGCCTGGTGACATAAAATACGAGGGATTACTGCATTGTTTCAAGCGTAGGTTAGACATATATAGTAATGAGTTTGGTTAGGAATTAATAGGGAAGTTGCCGTCTATAGATAGATAGACCTTCTGCGGGTTTCCTTTATTGTTATGTTTCTGACGATGTTTGTGTCCGCCCTGGACCCCCTCTGGAGTCGTGGCCGTTGCCTGGACACCTTTAGGGGCTCCAGGACGGCCCAAACGCCTCCACAAATGTCCTGATCTCACACATTAGGACATTTATCTCGTCTTGTCAGCCTTTTCGCTCGTAGCGACGCTTGCCGCGCCCTCCACACCAGCCGACAAAGCCGCCCAGGTTTCACACGCACCTGGAATGATTTGTATTTATCGTGCGTGACGCCAGGTAAGTGAGTAATGCGCGTGGTGAGTGAGTGCGTGAGTAATGCGCGGGCGTTGTGTCGTGCGTAGCCCGTCCCAGGTGGCTGGTGGGTCCATTGCGTCGCCTCGTGTGACATTGTCGTTAACTGTCCGCTGATTTCCGGTCGCGCGCCGTTGCTCGCGTTGATTTCTAACAATGGTTACCCTCTGACGCTTCAGTTGCTGCAACACCACGACCTTGGCTCACGACGCCAGCCCCACCCTCCCTCACACACACACACACACACACACACACACACACACACACACACACACACACACACACACACACACACACACACACACACACACACACACACACACACACACACACAGACACACACACACACAGACACACACACACACACACACACAATTACAGGAAAAAAGAGCTGAAAGTCGACATAACCTAACTTCAGAGGGACAATATAATAGGATAACATCAGCAGCAAACTCTACACTAGCAAAAGTCATAACATCATTCAGAAACCTAAATAGAAAGGTATTTAGATCTGCAATGAAGCTTGTTCCAAATTTGCGAGGGATGGGTTATGAAGAAAGACTGAAGGAACTAGACCTGACATCACTAGATGAAAAGGAGAGTGCGAGGAGACTTATGGCATGATAAGTAGCAATAACATGACGTGATACTTATAAAATACTTAGGGGAAAGGGGGGGGGAACTATCAGAAGAAAGCGCCAAGCCATAATGGTCAGGATAAGGATTTGGGATGGGACGGGGGGAAATGAATGGTGCTCAACCATTCGGACGGTCTGGGATTGAACGCCGACCTGCATGATTCGACACCGTCGCTCTACCGTCCAGCCCAAGTGGTTGGGTTATACTTAGGGGGAGCAACAGAGTGGTAAAAAAAAAAGAGGAAATGTATAAAATGAATACCATGGAACAAGAGAGCAAGGATGTAACTTCAGTAACAGATGAGCCATAGAGATGTTAGTAAGTTTTCGTTTAGCATCATAGTAGTGGGCAGATGAAATGAACTAAGAGGGCAGATGAAGCGAATTCCATACATCATTTTATTAAATATGATAAGGAAACAGGTCTAGAGTCGATGAGTCACAATAACGTGGCTGAAGTATGTTGACCAGACCACACACTACTAGGTGAAGGGACAGCGACGTTTCGGTCCGTCGGTAACTGGCGGCGCTGCTGTCATAACCGTTAATGTCGTGGCAAGGGTGATGGACCATGATGTTTACATTGTTCTACACCTTGGTGACTAGTTCTCTGTGACGTTGTCATGAGAGGAGGAGGAGGAGGAGGGAGTGTGAGAGACGGGGTAGGAGACCTTCCAGGATGACAACAGGTGCTGGGATACGGAGATGTGTTGTGCAGGATGACAAGGTGTGGCCGCTCACACTCACACACACACACACACACACACACACACACACACACACACACACACACACACACACACACACACACACACACACACACACACACACACACACACACACACACCCACGCTCCCCAGAGTGTGAAGGACAGGGCCATGTGTTCCTAGAATCACTCCTGTTCGCGAGAGCAACCGGAACCCCGTGAACCACGCCCACCCGCCGTCCTCCCACGCCCACCCGCCGTCCTCCCACGCCCACACGCCGTCCACCCACGCCCACACGCCGCCGCCTTTGCCCCTCCACGCCCACAAGCCACCCATCTATGCACACATTCCACCACCTCCACAATTAATGCCGACAGAAGGGCAGCGAGCAGCTCTCCACCGTAGAGGGTGTGCTGTCAGGACTCTGCGCGCGCACACCCTCGCTAATTGCGGTATTAGGCATGTGTTCAGGCATGACTGTCCACACACTAGCTACTGAAACATGCAGACGAGATATTCTTGATAATCATTTTGGTTTAGCGATCTCAGTAATTAAGAGTATTTACAAATGCTAAACTCTCATTTGGAAGAAATAAAACATTGGTAAATACCCAAGAGATGTAGTAATAAGATTAGGCCGTAGATATAGCGTATATATATATTTTTTGAGATATATACAAGAGTTGTTACATTCTTGTACAGCCACTAGTACGCGTAGCGTTTCGGGCAGGTCCCTGGAATACGATCCCCGCCGCGAAGAATAATTTTTACAACCAAATACCCATTTTACAGCTAAGGATTTGAGACTACAGTTAAGGATTTGCGCCCAGTAAATCCTCCCCGGCCAGGATACGAACCCATGACAAAGCGCTCGCGGAACGCCAGGCGAGTGTCTTACCACTACACCACGGAGACTGGCATTAGATCTAGGATTACTCAGGCTAGGTTATGTACTTCACTTACTGTTAATTTCTTTAACGCGCCACTTGGGGCTAATACAATAATGGAAAATGTGAGCGTTTGTTGGTCTTAAGAGTCCCTTTGTGTACGGTTTGGCTAATTACTTGCTATAATTATTGGAGGATAAGTTGGGTAATTATTGCAATATCCAGCTTCTTGTCAGTGTTGAGGACGCATTTAATAGTGTGATGGCCTCTTGTCAGGAGTAAGCTTTACAACCTGTGGCACACTGTAGTTAGCCCAGTCGACTCACAACTGATTAAACTCAGGTTCGATTCCTGGGCAGGACGTCTGAAATGATTGGGTACATTTCTGTGGGAACCGACCTGTGAGATTTATATTTATTTAATTTATATGAATTTATATTTACGTTAATTTGTATACTTCGATAGCAATTTGTATGATGATAAGTGGACTGTCTTTCTGCAATAATCTCATAATCTCACAAATCGATCCTCTACACATTAGGGGGGTTTATATTAATTGAATTTATATATATGCAGCCAATCAAACTACAGTATTAGACTACATACATTGAAGAGGTTCCTTATCTTATTTGTACAGCAGGCCTTAGTCCACCAGGTATAACCAGGATGTAGACACCACATTTTCCCTCTTTGAGGTAGCTTCCATCACCCTGGTAACTGATGCACAAAGCATGCTTCCTCGTCTTGACCTGTCAAAAGGGCGCTAGCTATGAAGCCAGAATCCTAATATATGACAGCTATATCAGAGAAAACACTGTACATGGAACCATGAAGACCTGGCTTAATTACCTTTAGTATGAGGCGATCTCATGCTCTAACCGGATCACCCTACCTAATGACATTAATGGCCATAAATGATAGATAAATGGGTTTCGGCAGAACACTTAACTTGAATTTGTTGACAGCGTGTTGATGATGGTACACCTTTGGTTTCCATAACACTTCGTCCAAGTAAAATTAACAGGAGCCGAATTGCTCCCATTCCTCTGGTCTCTGTATAAACAATGGCTGACCACTCCCTCCTCCCTGACGCCTGGCTTACATTGTCCAGATGACAGTAAGTGATAGAAGGGTGACATTTACTCTATTTTAATTCTGATAATTAAGTTAATTTATATGAGATGTTTTTATGATGGTAAAGTCCAAAGACTAATGTATTTAAGAATAATTCCCACCATAATAGGTGGTGAATTTATAATAGTATGTGGTAATGATATCCCGTTTTCTATAGACGGAAATTCCACTACAATTTACATTTTCTATGGGTAACTTGTTTATACAACACAGCTATTATCTGTCTGTATGATATTATTAAATGTTGTCGGATTTTCCGACAATTTCCTTCCACCTAATCCCTATGTTCACCTGGCAGAAAATTTAGTGTTTGAGAGTTAAGACAAGTGTTGTGGGGTTGCATCCTGCGGAGGGTCAATTATTCAACTTGTGGGGGAGGTATGTATGCAGGCTTCCTGTCCCTGACAAAGCGAATTATATGTATGAGAAAACCCTTGAAGCAGTACGCTCAGATTCACGAAGCAATTACGCAAGCACTTACGAACCTGTACATCTTTTCTCAATCTTTGGCGGTTTTGTTTACAAATTATTAAACAGTTAATGAGCTCCGAAGCACCAGGAGGCTGTTTATAACAATAACAACAGTTGATTGGCAAGTTTTCATGCTTGTAAACTGTTTAATAAATGTAACCAAAGCCGTCAAAGATTGAGGAAAGATGTACACGTTCGTAAGTGCTTGCGTAAGTGCTTCGTGAATCTGGCCCAGGTGCTCTAGATTCATGTAGTGACTCACCTGGTACTGTAGAGTGATGTAGTAACTCACCTGGTGCTCTAGAGTGATGTAGTGACTCACCTGGTACTCTAGAGTGATGTAGTGACTCACCTGGTACTCTAGAGTGATGTAGGGACTCACCTGGTACTCTAGAGTGATGTAGTGACTCACCTGGTGCTCTAGAGTGATGTAGTGACTCACCTGGTGCTCTAGAGTGATGTAGTGACTCACCTGGTGCTCTAGAGTGATGTAGTGACTCACCTGGTGCTCTAGAGTGATGTAGTGACTCACCTGGTGCTCTAGAGTGATGTAGTGACTCACCTGGTACTGTAGAGTGATGTAGTGACTCACCTGGTGCTCTAGAGTGATGTAGTGACTCACCTGGTGCTCTAGAGTGATGTAGTGACTCACCTGGTGCTCTAGAGTGATGTAGTGACTCACCTGGTGCTCTAGAGTGATGTAGTGACTCACCTGGTGCTCTAGAGTGATGTAGTGACTCACCTGGTGCTCTAGAGTGATGTAGTGACTCACCTGGTGCCATAGAGTGATGTAGTGACTCACCTGGTGCTCTAGAGTGACGTAGTGACTCACCTGGTGCTCTAGAGTGATGTAGTGACTCACCTGGTGCTCTAGAGTGATGTAGTGACTCACCTGGTGCTCTAGAGTGATGTAGTGACTCACCTGGTGCTCTAGAGTGATGTAGTGACTCACCTGGTACTGTAGAGTGATGTAGTGACTCACCTGGTGCTCTAGAGTGATGTAGTGACTCACCTGGTACTGTAGAGTGATGTAGTGACTCACCTGGTGCTCTAGAGTGATGTAGTGACTCACCTGGTGCTCTAGAGTGATGTAGTGACTCACCTGGTGCTCTAGAGTGATGTAGTGACTCACCTGGTGCTCTAGAGTGATGTAGTGACTCACCTGGTGCTCTAGAGTGATGTAGTGACTCACCTGGTGCTCTAGAGTGACGTAGTGACTCACCTGGTGCTCTAGAGTGATGTAGTGACTCACCTGGTGCTCTAGAGTGACGTAGTGACTCACCTGGTGCTCTAGAGTGATGTAGTGACTCACCTGGTGCTCTAGAGTGATGTAGTGACTCACCTGGTACTGTAGAGTGATGTAGTGACTCACCTGGTGCTCTAGAGTGATGTAGTGACTCACCTGGTGCTCTAGAGTGATGTAGTGACTCACCTGGTGCTCTAGAGTGATGTAGTGACTCACCTGGTGCTCTAGAGTGATGTAGTGACTCACCTGGTACTCTAGAGTGATGTAGTGACTCACCTGGTACTGTAGAGTGATATAGTGACTCACCTGGTGCTCTAGAGTGATGTAGTGACTCACCTGGTGCTCTAGAGTGATGTAGTGACTCACCTGGTGCTCTAGAGTGATGTAGTGACTCACCTGGTACTCTAGAGTGATGTAGTGACTCACCTGGTACTGTAGAGTGATGTAGTGACTCACCTGGTGCTCTAGAGTGATGTAGTGACTCACCTGGTGCTCTAGAGTGATGTAGTGACTCACCTGGTGCTCTAGAGTGATGTAGTGACTCACCTGGTACTCTAGAGTGATGTAGTAACTCACCTGGTGCTCTAGAGTGATGTAGTGACTCACCTGGTGCTCTAGAGTGATGTAGTGACTCACCTGGTGCTCTAGAGTGATGTAGTGACTCACCTGGTGCTCTAGAGTGATGTAGTGACTCACCTGGTGCTCTAGAGTGATGTAGTGACTCACCTGGTGCTCTAGAGTGATGTAGTAACTCACCTGGTGCTCTAGAGTGATGTAGTGACTCACCTGGTGCTCTAGAGTGATGTAGTGACTCACCTGGTGCTCTAGAGTGATGTAGTGACTCACCTGGTGCTCTAGAGTGATGTAGTGACTCACCTGGTGCTCTAGAGTGATGTAGTGACTCACCTGGTGCTCTAGAGTGATGTAGTGACTCACCTGGTGCTCTAGAGTGATGTAGTGACTCACCTGGTGCTCTAGAGTGATGTAGTGACTCACCTGGTGCTCTAGAGTGATGTAGTGACTCACCTGGTGCTCTAGAGTGATGTAGTGACTCACCTGGTGCTCTAGAGTGATGTAGTGACTCACCTGGTGCTCTAGAGTGATGTAGTGACTCACCTGGTGCTCTAGAGTGATGTAGTGACTCACCTGGTGCTCTAGAGTGATGTAGTGACTCACCGGGTAGCAATGAGGACAGTAGCTGCCTTAACATCAATATATTTATGAGTCAAAATGGATCAAAGCAGATCGTCCTTAGCTCTTACTTAATCCATTACATCTTAGAACATATTGTCACACATGTGAGTACCTGTCTGTAGTTAAATTAGAGGACGGAAATGACATGAAGGGACAGCGTATGATTATGACTGGAACTAAGAGGGAGTAGTCTGGTGGAGGCTGCAAACACGCCCAGCGAACATTTCTTAATACAAGACAAACACGCCCAGCGAACATTTCTTGATACTAGACCCTTCTAGACCATTATGTCTAGAAGGGTCTCGTGGAGACTACGAACACGCTCAGCGAACACTTCTTAATACTAAACAAACGCTCCCAGCGAACACCAGTGTTGATGAACTGCGATGGTAGTGGATCACGTATTGATGTATTGGGAGCTAGGTCACGGGTTGATGTACTGGGTAGTGGGGGGGGGGGGTCATGTGTTGATGAACTGCGATGGTAGTGGATCACGTATTGATGCAGTGGGCAGTGATTGGTCACATTGATGTTTAGTCAGTGGTGTGACTGCTTACACGAGATGAGACTAGGCCCTGGTGGTTCTCGCAGTGATGTTCTAGGCAGTGATGGATAATGTGTTGATGTATTGGGCAGTGCCTGATGTTCACTCATTGATGTACAGGTCTGTAGTGGGTCACATGTTGTACTGGGCAGTGGAGGTTCACTCATTGATGTACAGGACAGTGGTGGTTCATGTATTGATGAACGGCGCAGCACTTGGACTGATCAGTAGAGCGATGGCACTACATCTTGCAGGGTGGGATGTTCGATCCCCGATGGTCGAAGCGGTTGGGCACGGTTCCTTCCCTCCGTCCTCATATCCCAGCTCCTTGTCCTCGTGGCCCCTCTACGTAGTCTTACTGGCTTTCTCCTGTTAATTACCGTCTCGTAGAAGGTGGGAATAACTCTGGCACTAATGCAGAGTAAATTAAGGCCGCTAACTGAGCTTCCCCAAGCTGGATCATTCGAACTATTGCTGCTTGCGGCTTGCACGCCTGTTAAAGGACCAAGATACCTCCTGAAGATCTCTGTCTTTCTTCCTGCAGTTTGTCTTGAGGTGGGTGAACGTTGGAGAGCATCTGCTGATGACACACACCTGTAGGTGCTGGTGGTACACGTGGAGGTGTGGCGTCCGTACCTCGCACTAGGGATCACCTTGCACAGTCCTTCGCGTCTCTAGAAAATGTTTACGAAGTGGCAGACCGAGAGAAAGAGCTGAGAGATGAAGAGTGTGAGAACGGGGTCTTGCTCGACACAAGATCTTAGTGAACTCGTACTGGATTTACACTGATTTTCTGTCACTTTCTTGCCCGATTGTTCAAACGTGTAATTATTTACGCTTTCACTATTACCACACTTGTCAGACGTCTTCTGGCATTCCAGAATAACAACATCCCACTTTCCGGTAATGTCTGGCCTGTAGGAGTCTGAGGCGGCTGTGGCCGGGTGGGGGGGACTTACCTGGAGGCGTCGCTGAGGGTGGTAATGGTCGCTGGTCGCGGGAAGGTGTGATGCCAGACACCTCACAGGCGTTATATATATATATATATACCAAGCGTCCAGAGGGAGGCCACGCGCGGTTCTCACGACCTGCGCGGTTTCCAGGTTGACTCGACTGTCCTGGCGCAGGTGTGCACTACACATACAGCGCCGCCACACGACAGGCCGCTGGTCATGCTAGCAAGCCATTGAGAGGCTGACAGAGTACTAATCGAAGACATATAAGGAGATCTGGGCCACCAACGAGAAGAATAATGCGTGGTCTTCGTGGCCACAATTTCCAGATGTAGCCTTGAACGAATGTTATCAACTCTAATTCAACGTTAATACAGGAACCTGTCCTCTTAAAAAGAACGTCGCTTTTGGCCGTCTGTCCGTATGGCCGAATTTGGACGTAATTTGAAAATGAAAAAAAAAAATGAAAATAAATTTGGGATTTTTTTTTCAACAACAGTAAGTTAAGGGTCCTCTGATAGGTTAGGTGGGCAGGAAATTCTCATAAAGTTTCAAAACGTTATGAAAAACGTTAATTTAAAGTATCCTCTCATAACCTCTGCGCGTACGCCGGACGACTCAAACAGAAAACGGAACAGAACGTCACTTTTGTGAGTCGATTTCATTTCAAATTACGTCCAAATTTGGCCATAGTGCGCATACGGGCGAAAAGTGACGTTATTTTTAAGAGGACGGGTTGGATACAGCGTTGCTCTTGAATATTGCGCTCACTGTGAGCGTGCTATAAATGTCACCGCTTGTTTCTGATGTACGTCAATGATATGATGGGAGCCGGGTCTTACGTGATGCTAATGTTGTAGGCAATGCTCACGGCGGAGCTGGATAAATGTCAGAGCTGGCCAGATAGATGGCTACTGAATTGTAATCCAAACAAGTGCAAAGTAATGACATTGGGGGAAGGAGACCGAATATACAGGGGGTGGGACATTAGGGGTAGGAGACCGAATATGCAGGGGGTGGGACATTGTGGGTAGGAGACCGAATATGCAGCGGGTGGGACATTAAGGGAAGGAGACCGAATATGCAGCGGGTGGGACATTAACGGTAGGAGACCGAATATGCAGCGGGTGGGACATTAAGGGAAGGAGACCGAATATGCAGCGGGTGGGACATTAACGGTAGGAGACCGAATATGCAGCGGGTGGGACATTAAGGGTAGGAGACCGAATATGCAGGGGGTGGGACATTGGGGGTAGGAGACCGAATATGCAGCGGGTGGGACATTAGGGGTAGGAGACCGAATATGCAGCGGGTGGGACATTGGGGGTAGGAGACCGAATATGCAGCGGGTGGGACATTAAGGGAAGGAGACCGAATATGCAGCGGGTGGGACATTAAGGGAAGGAGACCGAATATGCAGCGGGTGGGACATTAAGGGAAGGAGACCGAATATGCAGCGGGTGGGACATTAGGGGTAGGAGACCGAATATGCAGCGGGTGGGACATTAAGGGAAGGAGACCGAATATGCAGCGGGTGGGACATTAAGGGAAGGAGACCGAATATGCATCGGGTGGGACATTAGGGGTAGGGGACCGAATATGCAGGGGGTGGGACATTAACGGTAGGAGACCGAATATGCAGCGGGTGGAACATTAAGGGTAGGAGACCGAATATGCAGCGGGTGGGACATTAAGGGTAGGAGACCGAATATGCAGCGGGTGGGACATTAAGGGTAGGAGACCGAATATGCAGGGGGTGGGACATTAAGGGTAGGAGACCGAATATGCAGCGGGTGGGACATTAGGGGTAGGAGACCGAATATGCAGGGGGTGGGACATAAAGGGTAGGAGACCGAATATGCAGCGGGTGGGACATTAGGGGTAGGAGACCGAATATGCAGGGGGTGGGACATTAAGGGTAGGAGACCGAATATGCAAGGGGTGGGACATTAAGGGTAGGAGACCGAATATGCAGCGGGTGGGACATTAGGGGTAGGAGACCGAATATGAAGGGGGTGGGACATTAAGGGTAGGAGACCGAATATGCAGCGGGTGGGACATTAGGGGTAGGAGACCGAATATGAAGGGGGTGGGACATTAAGGGTAGGAGACCGAATATGAAGGGGGTGGGACATTAAGGGTAGGAGACCGAATATGCAGCGGGTGGGACATTAAGGGTAGGAGACCGAATATGCAGGCTGGTGGCCACAGTGAGGGGAGGCAGCACACGGACGGGTCAGTTCTTGAAGGACATGGTCACAACCATTCATGACTGCTATACTCCACTCTCCCAATATACACAAGATGTGTACTGTGACGCGACGGTGACACGACAGCAGGGACACAACGGTCACACTACAGTGACACATGTTACACGACTGTGAACCGTCAGTGACAGTAGATATATATATATATATATATATATATATATATATATATATATATATATATATATATATATATATATATATATATATATATATATATATATATAGTTCCTTGGAAGCAATATCAGTGTACTCATTCTCATATATACTGTAGTAATTAGTGATTTAAACAGTGAAGACAGGCGATGGATGGGTCAGCTTGGGGCCAGTATGTACTTGTATATACTCAGTGACACATATATATATACTTGTGACACACAAGTATATGTGTCACTCCCAGTGACAGCTCGCACAGTCACTGGGAGGAGAAGACCTTCACGCAAGCTGCACTTATCATAAAAAAGAAGAAGAAACCCAAGATAACTCACTAGGAAAAAAATAATATATTTCAAGAACAGGACCTCACTTATTCGCCATTATGTTTAACCTCTAAGTGTCAAGCTTCCTTGACATTCAAATTCTCAATGTCACTCCTTGAGTGCAAGTGCCTCGGTAAGATAATACAGTGAGGTTCTGTATTAGTGTATTGTATTAGTGTAATACAGTGTATTGTATTAGTGTAATACAGTGTATTGTATTAGTGTAATACAGTGTAATACAGATTGAGGTTCCCCAATCACGTTCAATAGGATAATTATATAGTAACAGCAAACTAGTTCAATTAGTACGAAACCTATATGGGAAAATATATATGTAAAGTAGTTTATATATTCATACTGATTTAAAATGCAAATTAGCTTCTTTTTCTTTTAAATTGGTTAATGGTAGTAAATCATTGTATTCCATTTAGGCTGGTGCTTCACATTTTGGAACCTCTATTTGCATGGGATTTGTGTTTTGGTGGAAGTTCCAAACGTCATTAAAGGTTTTCTTCTTTCTCGTGTGGTGTCTATGAGTTCTGATTTATCCCTCTATAAAACGTTGTGATGTTGGGGCTGATATTACAGTGTAGAGTTTGAAAGATAGCGTACACGTGGAAATGTGGGTGAGGCAGAGTAAAGTTTCCTGATATGTGGGGTCTAATGGAGCAGCTCTCAAAGTTACTACTCACGTGAGTGAGTGAGTGAGTGTGTGTGTGTGTGTGTGTGTGTGTGTGTGTGTGTGTGTGTGTGTGTGTGTGTGTGTATGTGTGTGTGTGTGTGTGTGTGTGTGTGTGTGTGTGTGTGTGTGTGTGTGTGTGTGTGTGTGTGTGTGTGTGTGTGTGTGTGTGTGTGTGTGTGTGTGTGTGTGTGTGTGTGTGTGTGTGTGTGTGTGTGTGTGTGTGTGTGTGTGTGTGTGTGTGTGTGTGTTTGTGTGTGTGTAAAGCATATATGTGTAAATGCACATATATAAGCATATATGTGTAAATTATTATTAGCCTTTGTATTTATGTATTCAACAAGATGTTCTCCCGAAGTTCATCTTGCGAGGGATGAACTATAGCTCTTTGGTCCCGCCTCTTAGCCCTCAGTCGACTGGCCTACACGCTCCCAAGCGTATTAGAAGCATGTAGACAGCTCTTTTGTTTTCAAGACATAGAAACTCCAACCTGGCGCTGTAGATTTACACAATTCGTTTGGTATATATAGAACACAATGTCAATGAATGACTCCATATTCAGATTTATAAAAATCACTTCTTATATTGGCCAACCTTGCATATGCAGCTGATGATATCCGGTTGATGTGGTTCTCGAGAGGCAAGTTCAATGTGGTACCAAATCCTGGGGGTCTTTTTCACTGTTAGATTCCAGGAGGGTTTCCTCTTATATATGGTACTTTGTGCCCAGTCTTTACGTCTCTGCGCCTAGCTTGCACTTGCTTGAGTTGAATTCTAGTAACCACTTGTTGGAGCATTGTTTCAGTTTGTCCAAAGATCCTATAGTTTACTCCAGTTTTTCCACCGAATTTATCCTCAATGTTGTATTTCGTCAGTAAATATTTAGAAGAATGAATGAATGATGTAACACAACTCTTCTGTGTTATTGATAAATATGACCAGTAAGACCTCTGGTGACATGTCTACACCTATGGTGACATGTCTACACCTCTGGTGACATGTCTACCCCCTCTGGTGACATGTCTACACCTCTGGTGACATGTCTACACCTCTGGTGACATGTCTACACCTCGGGTGACATGTCTACCCCCTCTGGTGACATGTCTACACCTCTGGTGACATGTCTACACCTCTGGTGACATGTCTACACCTCTGGTGACATGTCTACCCCCTCTGGTGACATTTCTACACCTCTGGTGACATGTCTACCCCCTCTGGTGACATGTCTACACCTCTGGTGACATGTCTACACCTCTGGTGACATGTCTACCAATCTGGTGACATGTCTACACCTCTGGTGACATGTCTACACCTCTGGTGACATGTCTACACCTCTGGTGACAGGTCTACACCTCTGGTGACAGGTCTACACCTCTGGTGACATGTCTACCCCCTCTGGTGACATGTCTACACCTCTGGTGACATGTCTACCACCTCTGGTGACATGTCCATACCTCTGGTGACATGTGTACCCCTCTGGTCACATGTCTAACCCCTCTGGTGACATGTCTACACCTCTGGTAACATGTCTACACCTCTGGTAACATGACTACACCTCTGGTGACATGTCTACACCTCTGGTGACATGTCTACACCTCTGGTGACATGTCTATTGCTATTCTGGTCTCGGCCACGCTCTCAAGGTTGAACCAATATTCCCCTGCTTAAACCTCTGCTCCAGTTGTATTATACATGTTCTTTTCTCCAAATGTTTTACTAGTCTCTTTCTTATTGTATTGATGAGAGAAAATATATTTCATAAATAAGGTTCATATGTGTCGGGACGTGGCTTATAATAGGGGAAATAATATAGTAGTTGTGAAGATATTTTAAGTTAATTGAGATTATTTGCATGTTCTCGTGGAAGATGGTTTATAATTTTATAATAATTTAATTGGTATTGGAAGAAGCAGCAAATGAATGTGGTTTCCACGCCCAAGTGATTGATATATATTCTTTAAATTTCACTATAAGCTCTTTCTCTTATAACTTTTTATAACTTTTATAGCTTCTTTCGTTGATATAGGTCCTTATATTGACCTTCCCGAGGATGCGACCCACAATAGTTGTCTAGATCCCAGGTGCCTATTTACTGTTAGGTTTTAAGAGAAGCGTCATTTGAAAGGAACACTTTACTCTTAACACCTTGCCCGAGGAGTCGAACCCGGGACCTTTCGGGTGTGAGCCGGCTACGCTGACCACTGCGCTAACCAAACCGATTTCGCGTTTTTATTGGAATATGACTTTACTCAAAATGTCAAATTTTTACCGTATTGAGATTTGAGTAAAGTATATTTATTTTGCCCAGTTACTATAGAAAAGGCTGGTTTAGTGTGGCTATACTGTATTGGATTTATTACTAAAAACCTCTAGACTATACAGTTTAGTAAATATTTAAGTTTCTCATTAAACAAAATGTAATAATTTAAAACTGAAGTCTGAGAGAAGTTTTAAATTGTTATGTTAGTAACGAAACTAAAATATACTCTGAGATGTGTACCCAGCTTCTTGGTGTATGTACGCTTATACACTTAGTATACACACGTATATACACTCACATGTATACAGTAACTGTATATACATTCACATGTATACCAATAGGCTCAGGAACCTGTGCACCTGTTGATTGACGGTTGAGAGGCGGGACCAAAGAGCCAGAGCCCAACCCCAGCAAGCACAATTAGATGAGTACATATATACAGTAACTGTATATATACACCGAGTGTATACACTCGGTGTATATACATACAAAAAATGAGTTGACATTGTTTTGTCTTGGAGTAAATTATATACTTGCTAGTTGGTCAGTATAAGCCGTCGTAGTGGCCTTAATAAAAAGTCCAGAGGATAATAGGCCTTAAACCCAACACCAGAGCCATTTGACCACAGATAAATTAGCTGTGAGAAAGGCGTCAGCACAGGCGGTGTGGTAGCCCACATTCCTGAGGGTAAACTAAGGGTGGAGGCTGACAACCTCGTCCTTGGGTGAGGGGGAGGTTGGGGTTGGAGGGGGACCTCCAACAAGCCAATTAGGGACTTCCTGTCATCCACCAGTATAAATTCTACTCATGCTGTGAGCTACACAGTTCAACGTTGGTATTTATATGTTATGTCCCCCTCCTCGTAACTTGTAAATCACTCTCAAGTATCCAATTATAAATCTTATATCATTCATCATTACTTCTATGACGATTCTATCCACCTCAGTTCAATCATAAGGAAATCCAAACACACACATATATATACGTGATATATGTTTTATTTTGTATATACATTGTCACGTATTACATAATACTAAATAAATACATATGATGGTGTTGATAAGCGTGTGGGAAGTGTGTGAAGGGAGCATTAATGTATGTGTATTCCCTCCTCTCTCTCTCTCACCTCACCCTAGCTGCATGGGAGAGTGCTCAGGTGGGAGAGAGGAGGGGTTTTGCTTGTTAATGGTAATTACTATTGATACTACTAATAGTACCAATAGTAATGGCCACTCCATAGTCTCCTGAGACTGATGTAGGCTTGCTACAACTACTACTACTACTATTAATAGATTGTTGTAGTTGCAGTAGTTGGAATGTAAGAGGTTGGAGAGCCTCAAGAGTAGCGATTTAGAGAGTGCTGAAGAAAGCCAGCAGAGCCTTTAGAGATGAGGGCAAGTGTTTTAGCAAGCAAATTTATTTAGGTCCACTCAAATAACAATACACCGCATTTTCTATGCTATAATCCCCCAACGTACACAGTAAGGGGGTACTATGAAAAGTAACACTCGCAGTCACGTTTTCTGTGTGATAGATTAGGGGGTGTGTCCTGGGTTCACGCGGTTTAATACCCCGTATTGTGTATGTTGTGGCAATTCAAAAGAGCGAACTGAATTTGGAGTGGAGGACACTGTAGCTAACGTGTAGGTTGATAACTTTGTTGTTGACCAACTGAGCCTCCAATAGTATGGATGGTACACTAGGGTGTAACCTAGTCTCATACACTGAGGGATGCCACCAGGGTGACATGTTCCCAACCTCTAAAGTACCAGTGTCCGGCCCCGTAGTACAAAAGTGTGCTTCACCCCTGTGCGCTCTGCGAGCCCAGAAGTGGACTCTCCATCCTTATAAGCGAAGTCCTGGTCCACGTCCCTCAAATTCCCGGCGTCCAGTTCGTCAGGATCTTCCGCAAATTCGCTAGATTTTTCGGCCAGTTCGTTCGGTTCTTCCGCCAGTTCGGTTCTTCCGGCAGTTCGTCCGGTTCTTCCGCGAGTACTCCACCAAACTAGGGTATCTCTGGTTGATGGTTTGGTATCATCGATTGATGATTGGGTGTCACTGGTTGATGATTGGGTGTCACTGGTTGATGATTGGGTGTCACTGGTTGATGATTGGGTGCCACCGGTTGATGATTGGGCGCCACTGGTTGATGATTGGGTGTCACTGGTTGGTGATTGGGTGCCACTGGTTGATGATTGGGTGTCACTGGTTGGTGATTGGGTGTCACTGGTTGGTGATTGGGTGTCACTGGTTGGTGATTGGGTGTCACCGGTTGGTGATTGGGTGTCACTGGTTGGTGATTGGGTGTCACTGGTTGATGATTGGGCGCCACTGGTTGATGATTGGGTGTCACTGGTTGATGATTGGGTGCCACTGGTTGATGATTGAGTGCCACCGGTTGGTGATTGGGTGTCACTGGTTGATGATTGGGTGTCACTGGTTGATAATTGGGTGTCACTGGTTGATGATTGGGCGCCACTGGTTGATGATTGGGTGTCACTGGTTGATGATTGGGTGCCACTGGTTGATGATTGGGCGCCACTGGTTGATGATTGGGTGTCACTGGTTGATGATTGAGTGCCACCGGTTGGTGATTGGGTGTCACTGGTTGATGATTGGGTGTCACTGGTTGATGATTGGGTGCCACCGATTGGTGATTGGGTGTCACTGGTTGATGATTGGGTGTCACTGGTTGATGATTGGGTGTCACTGGTTGATGATTGGGCGCCACTGGTTGATGATTGGGTGTCACTGGTTGATGATTGGGTGTCACTGGTTGATGATTGGGTGTCACTGGTTGATGATTGGGTGCCACCGGTTGGTGATTGGGTGTCACTGGTTGATGATTGGGTGCCACCGGTTGGTGATTGGGTGTCACTGGTTGATGATTGGGTGCCACCGGTTGATTGGGCGCCACTGGTTGATGATTGGGTGTCACTGGTTGATGATTGGGTGTCACTGGTTGATGATTGGGTGTCACTGGTTGATGACTGAGTGCCACCGGTTGGTGATTGGGTGTCACTGGTTGATGATTGGGTGCCACCGGTTGGTGATTGGGTGTCACTGGTAGATGATTGGGTGCCACCGGTTGATGATTGGGCGCCACTGGTTGATGATTGGGTGTCACTGGTTGGTGATTGGGTGTCACTGGTTGATGATTGGGTGTCACTGGTTGATGATTGGGTGTCACTGGTTGATGATTGGGTGTCACTGGTTGATGATTGAGTGCCACCGGTTGGTGATTGGGTGTCACTGGTTGATGATTGGGTGCCACTGGTTGATGATTGGGTGTCACTGGTTGATGATTGAGTGCCACCGGTTGGTGATTGGGTGTCACTGGTTGATGATTGGGTGCCACCGGTTGGTGATTGGGTGTCACTGGTTGATGATTGGGTGTCACTGGTTGATGATTCGGTGCCACCGGTTGATGATTGGGTGCCAACGGTTGATGATTGGGTGCCACTGGTTGATGATTGGGTGCCACCGGTTGATGATTGGGTGTCACTGGTTGATGATTGGGTGCCACCGGTTGGTGATTGGGTGTCACTGGTTGGTGATTGGGTGTCACTGGTTGATGATTGAGTGCCACCGGTTGGTGATTGGGTGTCACTGGTTGGTGATTGGGTGCCACTGGTTGATGATTGGGTGTCACTGGTTGATGATTGGGTGCCACCGGTTGATGATTGGACGCCACTGGTTGATGATTGGGTGTCACTGGTTGATGATTGGGTGTCACTGGTTGATGATTGGGTGTCACCGGTTGATGGTTTGTTATCACCAGTTGATGATTGGGTGCCACCAGTTGATGATTGGGTGCCACCGGTTGATGATTGGGTATCAGTTGTGGGAATGACCCCATTGCTCACGGGAGGAGTTCCGTCGCTCACGGGAGGAGTTCCGTCGCTCACGGGAGAAGTTCCGTCGCTCACGGGAGGAGTTCCGTCGCTCACGGGAGGAGTTCCGTCGCTCACGGGAGGAGTTCCGTCGCTCACGGGAGGAGTTCCGTCGCTCACGGGAGGAGTTCCGTCGCTCACGGGAGGAGTTCCGTCGCTCACGGGAGGAGTTCCGGGGCTCACGGGAGGAGTTCCGGAGCTCACGGGAGAAGTTCCGGGGCTCACGGGAGGAGTTCCGTCGCTCACGGGAGGAGTTCCGGAGCTCACGGGAGAAGTTCCGGGGCTCACGGGAGGAGTTCCGGAGCTCACGGGAGAAGTTCCGGGGCTCACGGGAGGAGTTCCGGAGCTCACGGGAGGAGTTCCGGAGCTCACAGGAGAAGTTCCGGGGCTCACGGGAGGAGTTCCGGGGCTCACGGGAGGAGTTCCGGGGCTCACGGGAGAAGTTCCGGGGCTCACGGGAGGAGTTCCGGGGCTCACAGGGGGCCTCCCAACGATTACACCGGGAGTGCTGCCACTCACCGCGGAAAAGCATGCTGCTATCTGGTGGGAGGAGAAAACCGTTATCATTGAGGCCACGAGGTGCAGTGATATCGTCTGAAAAAGACTAATATCTAGAAGCCATTATCTAGAAGTCACCATTAGGAGGGTTCTTCTAAAGTCATTAAATTACTGCATAAAATATACAGAATATTGCTTACAATAATACTAAGAATATATATATATATATATATATATATATATATATATATATATATATATATATATATATATATATATATATATATATATATATATATATATATTATATCAGAATATTAAGGTATATTTATAAGACTCATTAGCAGTAAAAACATATAATGTTCTTCCTTAGCTTTATCGTGCTCAGGCTAGGCTTCATATTACACGAATGAACAAATCCACAAGGGCCGTGACGAGGATTCGAACCTGCGTCCGAGACCATCCATATTGATTATATACGGTTCAATGTTCGAGTTGTTTTTCAAGGTGCTACGTTCTGGCCATGGTCGTGTGCCATAGGAAGATTTATGACCAGAGTGCGAAAAAAATAAAGTATTTGAAATATTCAAAAAAAAAAAAAAATTTCATTTAAAAGTTGTGTTTGAACAAAAAAAAGAGAGATATGGGAAAATGGCCAAATAAAGTGTAGTTGACGTGATGAAGGTGATAGGGAAGGGGGGGGGGGGAAGGGTGTAGTGCTGGGGGGGGGGGGGAGGAATTGGCCTCCTGAAACCAGCCGACAAAACGATAACAGCCCAAAATGAAAAGTTTTTCATAGTGATTGAAAGAAAGAAGGAAGGTTAGGTTAGGTTAGATGTGTGAGAGAGAGAGATAAGGAAGAGTGAGACAGCAAGGAGCCAACACTTACATCATTACTGGCCTTCGCCATACACTGCTTCACTGTGGCAGCGACGCTGGATGGCAGTCTGTTGCACGATACTCCTGCAATAGAAATAGACTCTCAGCCCCCCTCACATGAAATAGACTCTCAGCCCCCTCACATGAAATAGACTCTCAGCCCCTCACATGAAATAGACTCTCAGCCCCCTCACATGAAATAGACTCTCAGCCCCCCTCACATGAAATAGACTCTCAGCCCCTCACAAGAAATAGACTCTCAGCCCCCTCACATGAAATAGACTCTCAGCCCCTCATATGAAATAGACCCTCAGCCCCCTCACAAGAAATAGACTCTCAGCCCCTCACAAGAAATAGATTCTCAGCCCCTCACAAGAAATAGACTCTCAGCCCCCTCACATGAAATAGACTCTCAGCCCCCTCACATGAAATAGACTCTCAGCCCCCTCACATGAAATAGACTCTCAGCCCCCTCACATGAAATAGACTCTCAGCCCCCTCACAAGAAATAGACTCTCAGCCCCTCACAAGAAATAGACTCTCAGCCCCCCTCACATGAAATAGACTCTCAGCCCCCTCACATGAAATAGACTCTCAGCCCCCTCACATGAAATAGACTCTCAGCCCCTCACATGAAATAGACTCTCAGCCCCTCACATGAAATAGACTCTCAGCCCCCTCATATGAAATAGACTCTCAGCCCCCTCACAAGAAATAGACTCTCAGCCCCCTCACATGAAATAGACTCTCAGCCCCCTCATATGAAATAGACTCTCAGCCCCCTCACAAGAAATAGACTCTCAGCCCCCTCACATGAAATAGACTCTCAGCCCCCTCACAAGAAATAGACTCTCAGCCACCTCACAAGAAATAGACTCTCAGCTCCTCACAAGAAATAGACTCTCAGCCCCTCACAAGAAATAGACTCTCAGCCCCTCACATGAAATAGACTCTCAGCCCCTCACATGAAATAGACTCTCAGCCCTTCACAAGAAATAGACTCTCAGCCCCTCACATGAAATAGACTTGTGAGGGGCTGAGAGTTTCAGTGTTCATAACATAACATTGTTTTCATGACCTTTACTACACGGGCACTCGAACCAGGACTCGTCAACCACTCACGAAAACCTGTATATCTTTCCTTAACCATTTCAGCTTTATTTACATTTATTCAACAATTTGCCAGCTTGGAAACTTTAGCAACCCAATGTTGTTATTGTTATAAACAGCCTCGTAGTGTATAGGAGCTTGAACATTGTTAATAAATGTCAACAAACCCATCGTGACTGAGGAAAGATATAGTGGTTTCGTAAATGGTTGATGGGTCTCCCCCTGGGCCGTGACTGGTGGGGGTGAAATGGGGGAGGGAGCGTGCATATACTCACTAGGGGCCGTCACACACTTGTTGATACTTTTCAGTACACCATGGTCATTTGGAAACAGTACGCTTCTGGTACATTTGATGCAAGTCCTGTCCTGGTCACAGAAGATACCTGCAATATGATAACACACGTGTTAACCTACTAGAACAGTCTTAACAAAGGTGTTGGTAATTTCACACACACACACACACACGTGTGTGTGTGTGTGTGTGTGTGTGTGAAAAGTTTTATTTAACGAACATGTTATAGCTTTAAACAAAATGGTATTATTCAAGCAGAAAAAATGGATAGACTGAATTCATTTTCCTGTACTGCCAGAGAGTCGTCAAAGCTGCTCTGCCTCGGACACTTAAACAAACTTGTTCGCCCTTGTCTGTTCAGCAATTCCGTCATCACAAAACGACACCCGAGTTGCTTGGTCGTTCCCCGCGGGTGGACGAGCTGTACTTACGTAGACAATTGAAGGCAGATCGACTTTCTCTGAGGTCATCGTCGACTTCCAGAGTGGCTGTGACGAGGAGAGCCGCTGAGAGCACCATAAGGGGCGTCGTGAACAGTGAGAGCTTCATGGTGAGGGTGACGCCGACAACCTGACGGAGAACACGACATAAACATTAACACTAAAGACTCCCTCAGTCTCCACACAACGACCACCATAGTCTCCATGGAATAATACAATTAAACTTAACCTGGACCATAGTTTCTGAGAGAGAGAATAACCTATTTTACACATGGATGACTTGTAGTAATGTGGTGGTGACCTCCGTGCAGCCATATCGCTCCAGAATACTCTACAGCTTTACTGCATAATCCGTACTGAGGGTGACTGTGAGGGGCTGAGGCGTGACCCACACTGTGACGTGTACAAGGCTGTCAACCTGACATGTTACAATGTGTCAATGTTGACCAGACCACACACACTAGAAGTTGAAGGGACGACGACGTTTCGGTCCGTCCTGGACCATTCTCAAGTCGATACTTCAGCCACGTTATTGTGACTCATCGCCTACAATGTGTCAGGTTGTCAACTTGACATCGCCATAATAGCAGCCAGGTACGTGATAGAGGCTTGTCCTAATCTAGTTAGCTACTGATCTGGCGAAAGAATACTCTGTTATGATTGATATATTTGACTGTTTCAGTGTGTGCTGTACAAATAATTGATTAGTCTAAATATTGTGGCAGCATTAATATCAGGTGGATGACTGTGCAATACAGTGTAGCTGTGTCGTCCAGCGTTGCGGCAGGGTCTGTGCATCTGTGCTGCTCTTACTGCTGCTGTTCTTACTGCTGCTGTTCTTACTGCTGCTCTTACTACGGCTCTTGCTCTGGTTTTTGCGTTATCTCTGTGAGTCCTGTGCTGCTTTTCTTGTGCTTACTGCTGTGTCTCTGTGAACACAGTCCTGCTGCAAAGCTCTAAATTAAGCACCAGTACTGCTTCATCCAGTTAAGCTTGGATTTGGTTTCTAAGGTCGGTTGTTGACGAAGATCACGCACAGTGAAATGTAAAAATAGATCTTTAAAGACCAAATTCCCAATTCTGTTTGCAAGTGCTCAAACGTTTCGAAGCGAGTGAGGTACTTCGAGAGAGTAAGTATAGTGACTTTGCATGATAGTGCAACCAGTCACCCAAGAGCCTTGGCCTTGAATACCATGTTCAGTCCAGCGGCGCACTGTTTGTCATATGTGTAATGAGTTACATTTTTGTCTCTGTGTGATTTTGACCCACAAGGTATTTGTGAGTCAAGTACAAGTACTGTACTTGAGTCAAGTACAAGTACTGTACTTGAGTCAAGTACTGTGTCTCACAGGACACAGTACTGTTTTCACAGTACTGTTTTCGGTATGCCACCTGGCTCGTCCCGGAACTGAGAGGATTGAGCTACGAGGAAAGGCTAAAGGAGCTGAACCTCACATCCCTGGAAAACAGAAGAGTAAGGGGAGACATGATAACCACCTACAAAATTCTCAGGGGAATTGACAGTGTGGACAAAGACAAACTCTTCAGCACGGGTGGGACACGAACAAGGGGACACAGGTGGAAACTTAGTACCCAGATGAGCCACAGAGACGTTAGAAAGAATTTTTTCAGTGTCAGAGTAGTTAATAAATGGAATGCACTAGGAAGTGATGTGGTGGAGGCTGACTCCATACACAGTTTCAAATGTAGGTATGATAGAGCCCAGTAGGCTCAGGAATCTGTACACCAGTTGATTGACAGTTGAGAGGCGGGACCAAAGAGCCAAAGCTCAACCCCCGCAAACACAATTAGGTGAGTACAACTAGGTGAGTACAGGGCACGGTAATTATGTTTGAATGAAAATAGTCTGGAATGAAAATTAGTATATTAAAAAAATAATTCTCATAAGGTTGGTGTATAGGCAGAGTTGTAATTGTAGTATTGTAAGCTAATATTTACACAAGTGTTCAACAGTGGTGGGGGGTTTGTATAGCTGTGAAGGGTTGAACGTAACACATTTAACCGTCATAGCTCCGTTTAAACCGCGTGGCGTAGAGCTGTCACCTCCAGCTGTGTTTACATCTGGCCTTTCAAGTTCAAGTATGTTTATTGAGACAAGAAAGAAATACATCTCAAAGGGATAGAGTAGCTTAGGCTATTTCTACCCCCCCCCCCCCCAAATCTGGCGCTTACCACAGAGCCAGATGATAAGACGCACTTTGCGTCTTATTTACCACTTACCACTACCATTTACCGCTTTGGGAAATGAGATGGTTAACATCAGGAGATGGAAGCCGCAGCCTAAATTCCAACAAATTTGGTTTCCTGTGCGACAAACCAAAATTCATAATGCTCTCGTAGTTACCCATCCAGCACCTCGTCGTTTTCTTTTATGATTAATGTTTTTGTTTTACATTCTCGTTTTCATTATTGGGGTAACTATTTTGTTCCCTTGAATTTACTTGAGGAGGCCACAATTTACAATAATAATTCGCTTTGTCGAGAGCCAGGCAGCCTATGAATGTGTATATGTTAGGCTTGTATCAAGGTCCATCCAAGGTGGAACGACTTGACCCTCCCCAGGATACAGCACCGTAACAGCTGATAATATGTGTTATATTAGCTGATATATGTAGATGTAGTTTACATGGACTTTGTTTAAGCTTTTGACAAGGTAATACATGAAAGACTAGCGAGGAAATTACAGCCACAAGGAATGAATGGCAGAATACTAGAATGTGATAAAACAGTGGTTAAAACAAAGAAAAGAAAGGGTCGTGCTAAATGGGAAGGAATATGAGTGGAGAAATATGGTGAGTGGGGTACCTCAGGGGTCCATTTTGAGACCAACGCTTTTTGTCATATTCATCAAAGACATGGATGATAATATTACAAACCACACCGTCAAATATGCAGATAACACTACGTTTTATGGTAAAGTGGAAAGCGAAATTGATACTGCATTTTCGTAATGATACATGTTGTTAAACGATTTGGCGGACCTGCCCGCAACGCTATGCTTGCTATAGTGGCTTTACAAGAATATAAGAACTCTTGTGTATACAAATATAATTAAAAAAATTGAAATTGAAATAAGTTATTGAGGTAAAATACACACAAAGGGATGAGGTAGCTCAAGCTATTCTCACCCCGTTCAGTACATCGTGTTAATACATACATATACACACATCACAAACAATAAACGTATTACCGAACATTCTGAGAGATAAACATATACATTTCCTAACTGGTCAATGCTTTTTAATATCGACAAATACAAGACCTTTCTTGTGGGGCATAAGAATCCACGTCACAAATACCAAATTAACAGGAAGTAGATTGACGAAGAAAAGGACCCAGGAGTCGGAATCCATCATTCCCTGAAAGTTGTTTACAGTCTCCGTGGTGTAGTGGTAAGACACTCGCCTGGCGTTCCGCGAGCGCTTTGTCATGGGTTCGTATCCTGGCCGGGGAGAATTTACTGGGCGCAAATCCTTAACTGTAGCCTCTGTTTAACTCAACAGTAAAATGTGTACTTGGTTGTAACAACGATTCTTCGCGGCGGGGATCGTATTCCAGGGACCATAGGATTAAGGACTTGCCCGAAACGCTATGCGTACTAGTGGCTGTACAAGAATGTAACAACTCTTGTATATATCTCAAAAAAAAAGTGGCACAACAATTGGGAGCTGCAGTAAAAAAAGCTACCCAAACTTTAAGAATAATCAAGCGTACCTTTTACTTTAAGGAAAAGAAGGTAGTCATTCAGTGGTATAAATCTCTGGTGCGCCTCCTCCTGGATTATTGCATCCAGGCTCAGAGACCTCATCTTCAGGAAGACACAACTTTATAGGAGAAAGTTCAACACCGGACAACAAAAATAATTCTAAAGCTAAGTCAGCTCTCATAACAGGACAGGTTGAGGGCCACAGTGCTCACAACACCTCAGACCAGACATGATAGGGCTGATGTCATTGAAACGTTCAAAATACTGAACAATTTGAAAGCTGTTGATCCGGACAACTTCTACAAGAGATCAGATGTAACACAAACAAGGAGAGACGGTTTCAAGCTCAACAAGCCACAATGTAGGATTGAAAACAGATGCTTTTTCACTCACAGGGTTATAAACCCACGGAACCGCCTACCCGCTGAAGTCATAAATGCCAAAAGTCTGCTGATCTTTAAAATCTAACTTGAAAAAATCTAGACAAATGGGGTAACCTTTGACAAGCCGCCGGCTTCTTTTGCTTATCGAGCCTACCTCAGGTTATCACCCACCACAGTGGGTGTTCAGCAGACCACAGTGGGTGTTCAGCACACCACAGTGGGTGTTCAGCAGACCACAGTGGGTGTTCAGCAGACCACAGTGGGTGTTCAGCAGACCACAGTGGGTGTTCAGCACACCACAGTGGGTGTTCAGCACACCACAGTGGGTGTTCAGCAGACCACAGTGAGTGTTCAGCAGACCACAGTGGGTGTTCAGCAGACCACAGTGGGTGTTCAGCAGACCACAGTGGGTGTTCAGCACACCACAGTGGGTGTTCAGCAGACCACAGTGAGTGTTCAGCAGACCACAGTGGGTGTTCAGCAGACCACAGTGGGTGTTCAGCAGACCACAGTGGGTGTTCAGCACACCACAGTGGGTGTTCAGCAGACCACAGTGAGTGTTCAGCAGACCACAGTGGGTGTTCAGCAGAACACAGTGGGTGTTCAGCACACCACAGTGGTGTTCAGCAGACCACAGTGAGTGTTCAGCAGTCTAAAACTATAGTGTTCAGTTTCTAAAATGGGTGTTCATCTGGACCCCCAGTTGGTGTTCATCAGTATCCTGGGTGTGTTCAGCAAACCATATACACCAGGATATACCAGGTGCTCAGCGGCCAACCGTTCAACCAGGCTGTGGTATGTGGGCCTGCGGGCCGCTCCAAGCAACAGCCTGGTGGACCAAACTCTCACAAGTCAAGCCTGGCCTCGGGCAGTAGAACTCTCAGAACCCCATCAACCAGGAATCAACCAGGTATCATAAAAGGTGTTGATAAGGACCCACTGGTTGTTCAGTAAACCACTTCAAAACAAACCCAGTATATCCACCTACGATTTAGAAAACGAGTGAAACTTTGTTTACAAAAAACATAATCAAACCGGTTAGTCAGCTTACAACGGCCGTCAGGCAGCACAGCGTCACGTCTTGTAAGAAGTTATAACTGTTCCCTGAGCAAGGAGAAGGAGCCTTACCTGACGGCAGGGTCGAGGTGGTGGTGGTGTGTGTGTGTGCAGGGAAGGAACTACAGCCTGTCTTATATATACCTCCAACTGCTTGACCCGGCGCTTGCTCGATAGCCTCAGGGAGCGACGTCCAGTTTTGGCCTCTAGGCCGGTCTGGTGGGTAGGTTGCCCAGAGTTGCTAAGGGTCGGTCATATAGGTGTGGTCGACCAGTGTGGCCCGGGGAGGGTCATATAGGTGTGGTCGACCAGTGTGGCCCGGGGTCGGTCATATAGGTGTGGTCGACCAGTGTGGCCCGGGGAGGGTCATATAGGTGTGGTCGACCAGTGTGGCCCGGGGTCGGTCATATAGGTGTGGTCGACCAGTGTGGCCCGGGGTCGGTCATATAGGTGTGGTCGACCAGTGTGGCCCGGGGTGGGTCATGTAGGTGTGGTCGACCAGTGTGGCCCGGGGTGGGTCATGTAGGTGTGGTCGACCAGTGTGGCCCGGGGTCGGTCATATAGGTGTGGTCGACCAGTGTGGTCCAGGGTCGGTCATATAGGTGTGGTCGACCAGTGTGGCCCGGGGTGGGTCATGTAGGTGTGGTCGACCAGTGTGGCCCGGGGTGGGTCATGTAGGTGTGGTCGACCAGTGTGGCCCGGGGTCGGTCATATAGGTGTGGTCGACCAGTGTGGTCCAGGGTCGGTCATATAGGTGTGGTCGACCAGTGTGGTCCAGGGTCGGTCATATAGGTGTGGTCGACCAGTGTGGTTCAGGGTCGGTCATATTGGTGTGGTCGACTAGTGTGGTCCAGGGTCGGTCATATAGGTGTGGTCGACCAGTATGGCCCAGGGTCGGTCATATAGGTGTGGTCGACCAGTGTGGCCCGGGGTGGGTCATATAGGTGTGGTCGACCAGTGTGGCCCAGGGTCGGTCATATAGGTGTGGTCGACCAGTGTGGCCCGGGGTGGGTCATATAGGTGTGGTCGACCAGTGTGGCCCAGGGTGGGCCATATTAGTGTGGTCGACCAGTGTGGCCCGGGGTGGGTCATATAGGTGTGGTCGACCAGTGTGGCCCAGGGTCGGTCATATAGGTGTGGTCGACCAGTGTGGCCCAGGGTCGGTCATATAGGTGTGGTCGACCAGTGTGGCCCAGGGTCGGTCATATAGGTGTGGTCGACCAGTGTGGCCCAGGGTCGGTCATATAGGTGTGGTCGGCCAGTGTGGCCCAGGGTCGGTCATATAGGTGTGGTCGACCAGTGTGGCCCAGGGTCGGTCATATAGGTGTGGTCGACCAGTGTGGCCCAGGGTCGGTCATATAGGTGTGGTCGACCAGTGTGGCCCGGGGTGGGTCATATAGGTGTGGTCGACCAGTGTGGCCCAGGGTCGGTCATATAGGTGTGGTCGACCAGTGTGGCCCGGGGTGGGTCATATAGGTGTGGTCGACCAGTGTGGCCCGGGGTGGCTCATATAGGTGTGGTCGACCAGTGTGGCCCGGGGTGGGTCATATTGGTGTGGTCGACCAGTGTGGCCCAGGGTCGGTCATATTTGTGTGGTCGACCAGTGTGGCCCGGGGTGGGTCATATATAAATATGGTCGACCAGTGTGGCCCGGGGTGGGACATATAGGTGTGGTCGACCAGTGTGGCCCGGGGTGGGACATATAGGTGTGGTCGACCAGTGTGGCCCAGGGTGGGTCATATTAGTGTGGTCGACCAGTGTGGTCCAGGGTAGGTCATATAGGTGTGGTCGACCAGTGTGGCCCAGGGTCGGTCATATAGGTGTGGTCGACCAGTGTGGCCCAGGGTCGGTCATATAGGTGTCGTCGACCAGTGTGGCCCAGGGTCGGTCATATAGGTGTGGTCGACCAGTGTAGCCCAGGGTCGGTCATATAGGTGTGGTCGACCAGTGTGGCCCAGGGTCGGTCATATAGGTGTGGTCGACCCGTGTGGCCCAGGGTCGGTCATATTTGTGTGGTCGACCAGTGTGGCCCGAAGTGGGTCATATATAAGTATGGTCGACCAGTGTAGCCCAGGGTCGGTCATATATAAGTATGGTCGACCAGTGTAGCCTCGCGGGCCGTCATATATAAGTATGGTCGATCAGTGTAGCCTCGCGGGCCGTCATATATAAGTATGGTCGACCAGTGTAGCCTCGCGGGCTGTCATATATAAGTATGATCGACCAGTGTAGCCCGAGGTCAGTTATATATAAGTATGATCGACCAGTGTAGCCCAGGGTGCGTCATATATAAGTATGATCAACCAGTGTATCCCGGGGTCGGTCATATATAAAGTATAAAATAACAGTAAGACAGCTATTGAGTATAAGAGGAAGCAGAAGCCCAGTAAGAGGTTCCCGGGCTCAGACACCAAGAAGAGCGGCCACTGCTCCGCTTGGCCAGATATTAAAGCAGAGGTAGAAGCCCCCGACGGTCACACACATCATTATGGAGTTTGAGAAGATGTCAGAAAGCCAACTTTGCCAGTTTTTGTCCAAGAATGAACAATGCATCCCAGGTCACTAGGGATTCAGGGCGAGAAGATCTTGGCTTTCGCATCTCTTTGATTATCTTGAGGTTATCTTGAGATGATTTCGGGGCTTTAGTGTCCCCGCGGCCCGGTCCTCGACCAGGCCTCCACCCCCAGGGAACAGCCCGTGACAGCTGACTAACACCCAGGTACCTATTTTACTGCTAGGTAACAGGGGCATAGGGTGAAAGAAACTCTGCCCATTGTTTCTCGCCGGCGCCTGGGATCGAACCCACGACCACAGGATCACAAGTCCAGTGTGCTGTCCGCTCGGCCGACCGGCTTGATCAACACAATATTACGGTAACATTTCAAGTAAGAAAGAAAGCAGTGTTTACATAGCTTTTACAAAAGCAATTCATTAATGTAACATTGGAGGGATCTATGTCTATTTCATAGAATGTTTGTTTGTCTGTCCGAGGATGGAAACCAGACGTTTGGGGCTAGTCTCGTCCAACGTTGCACGGTGAGTGCTGTTGGGTAGGTACACAACAAGGGCCACTTGAAGTTGGTACCATTGGTCCGTGTACAACGTGGCAGGATCTCATAGCGAACCCCGTGACGATTCAGACAATGGCTACCGGCTCGACCCCCCTGAGAAAATTGTAATTTGTCCTTGCTATACCATACGCCATTGTATATTGATACTTTGCCCTTAGCAAAGCGCTTTAGGCCATGCCCCTTTAGGCCAGGAGGTCTAAAATCTTCTACGGTTTCACGTTCAACAATATAGTGTTCTAATGAATGCATTATAGGTTTGTCACAGAGTTTACAATCTGAATATTCTGGTAGTGTAGAATATTCAGCCTCACTAACCTGCCAGATGTGCCTATAACCAAGACTAATTACTGCAATGACTACATCACATTGCCTGGTCCGGTTACTGTGCTGACCATACAAATACCTATTATTACAAAAGTTGTCATAGCTTTTAATACTGCAGCTTTCAGGTCTCTGGGCATTTCTTAGTTCTTCTAAATCTGAATTAATTTCTTTAATTTTTATATTTCTAATAATTGCATTAGATAGTCCAAAGTCATAATCAGTGTTTTCTTTCCTGCAAGCCTCATTGGCCAATCGATCTACAAAGTCATGTTTTCCAACTCCAACATGGGATGGGATTAACGCAAACTTTAAACAATAGTTATTTTCTTTGGCAAAAATTACATTCCATTTAATATTACAAGCTACTTCCGACATACATTGTGATGGGTTATTTAAGGACTGCAGAACACTTTTAGAGTCACAGAATATCACTCCACCACCATTGAGCTTAAGGTATTCAGTGGCTAGATAAATACCCAATAGTTCAGTCTGTGTCGTGCTTGCCCAGTTGTTCAGTCTCTGTGTACTAGACATGATCATTTCATTCCCTTTATATACTGTACATGCACAACCTGTTCTACCAGTGCCTAATTGCACAGAACCATCAGTAAAGGTGTAGGTTTCAGTTGGTTTGAGATTTTGAAGACTGTCAACAGCTTCTACTGTTATACATCTCAAAATGTCAGTGTTATACATTTGTTTGCACTGATGGGGGTATAATGCAGAGAGACCTCCACATCTTTCCAATCTTGAGGTTATCTTGAGATGATTTCGGGGCTTTAGTGTCCCCGCGGCCCGGTCCTCGACCAGGCCTCCACCTCCAGGAAGCAGCCCGTGACAGCTGACTAATACCCAGGTACCTATTTTACTGTTAGGTAACAGGGGCATAGGATGAAAGAAACTCTGCCCATTGTTTCTCGCCGGCGCCTGGGATCGAACCCAGGACCACAGGATCACAAGTCCAGCGTGCTGTCCGCTCGGCCGACCGGCTCCCGACCGGCTCCCGACCGGCTCCCGACCGGCTCCCGACCGGTTCCGTATCATAAGATTATTGGCACAACAACTGAGCCACACACTGTAGGAAGGTTCTGGCGGCGGACTGAGGGAACAGTCAGAATTGTTTAGAATAAATCTCAATTTAATTTGAATAGAGCTGGGGGGGGGGCATTATTTTTCAAAATTAAATAGAACTATTTTCTCGTAAATATAAGGTAATTTTAGTTCCTTTCTCATGTTAACAATTCTGACAGTTCTAGACAACCCAGGATGATGCGCATGGCATCATTCTGTACTACATCTAGGCCTTGTAGCTGTTTAGGAGAAAAATTAAGAGGATAACATAATAATCAACAACAGATCGTATAAAGGCAATATAAAAACTACGAGCATATTTTATGTTAATGCCAAATCCTTTGCCAACAAGAGTTTTGAGAGGTTCAAGACGCTCAACTAGTTTTTTGTGCAGGTTGCTGATGAAGTTTGTATCATTAACCTCGACTCCAAAATATTTAAAAGATTCACGAGTCTCCACGGGCACTCCATTAATAGTATAGTTAACATGAAGAGAATGGGGAATAAGAACCCTTGTTTTATCAACAGAGATTATGAGGCCACATGCAACTACTTTCTTGCAGAATGCATCAAGTAACACTATAGTGTTACTTGATGCATTGGCCTGTGGAGGGTTCCCCACTCCCCTCTGGGATCGTAGGGTTCTGGGCTTACTGTGTGCCATAATACAAATATCATCAGCATAACATATAACAGTTCCCGTAGGTTGTACAGGTATGTCATGGATAAGTTTGTGCATAAGTATATTGAAGAGCATAGGGCTTAGAACACCACCTTGAGGTGTGCCTAGTTCGAATGCATCTGTTCTTGTACTTTTAACTCCTTTAAATAGGACACTAGCACGCCTGTTGGATAGATAGTTCTTTATCCAACTCAGAAGATTACCTTTGACTCCAAATTCAGCAAGTTGCTCTAATATTATTTCGCCATTCGCTACGTCGAAAGCTGACTTTAGGTCAATAAAGGCTGCCTGTGTCCCATCCTGGGAGTTTACAAAATATTCAGCAAAGCATGTTTGTGTGCTACACTTGGGCATGAACCCATATAGGTTAGGAGCCAGTTTTTCTTTGACCTGAAACATGACACGATTGAGAACAATTCTCTCCAGGACTTTACACATGCAAGATGTAAGGGAAATGGGTCTGAATTTTTGAGAGTTAGGTTTAGGAATTGGTACTGACTTTAGGTACTATGAGACTTTGTGTTCATTTCTTTAGCAAGATACCTTGTGAGATGGAGGGAATTATCAGGGGAAAGCGCCAAGCCATTACGACTATATAGCACTTGGAAGGGGTCAGGATAAGGTTTCGAGATGGGACGGGGGAGAAAGGAATGGTGCCCAACCACTTGGGGGATTGAACGCCGACCTGCACGAAGCAAGACCGTCGCTCTACCGTCCAGCCCAAGTGATTGGACAGGCTCATTTGATTGAGGTCAAGCAGAGGGTGGCTATGGACATCATACAGGAGACAGAGAGAGAGAGAGAGAGAGAGAGAGAGAGAGAGAGAGAGAGAGAGAGAGAGAGAGACAGACAGACAGACAGACAGACAGACAGACAGACAGACAGACAGACAGACAGACAGATAGATAGACAGAGACAGACAGACAGACAGACAGACAGACAGACAGACAGACAGACAGACAGACAGACAGACAGACAGACAGACAGATATACCCTTGCCAATACATTTGTATGTTTATTTCCTTAGATATTATTTATGTCTACAAATTTATGGTTCGTAACTTATATCAAGTTGTCAGTGATACTCCTGTCTAACACAGGTGACCAGACGGAGGCCAAGGATGGGCTCGTTGCAATACTACTAATTAAGTAAACAATAGGTACTTTATTAAGATTTAAATACAATAATATTTCGTATGAACGCAATAAATAAATATAAATAAATATATCAATAAATAAATATATCAAATATAAATAATATATCAATAAATAAATATATCAACGTATTACAGTATGTATGAGTTACGATACATGGATAAGTTACTCTGCAAGTTCTGCTGCAGCATTTGCAACAGCGAGGCTCCACAGCTTCCCTTGCAGAGTGTTGACAATTGTGTAACTGAGAATGAGTGTAGTAGTAGAGGTGATTTGTTGGAGACTTTGAGTGGGGGTGTTGTGGTGGAGCTATAGAGTGGTGGTGGTTTTGGAGGTGTTGTGGCTTGTGGAGTTGTTGTTGTTATAGATTCAGCTACTCAGAATAAGTTCCAAGTAGCACGGGCTATAGTGAGCCCGTAGCTTACCTCACACAGGAGCGGGGCAAGTAGCACGAGCTATGGTGAGCCTGTATGGGCTTGTGGAGGGTTCCCCACTCCCCTCTGGGATCATAGGGTACCGGGCCGTGGTTCCCTGTGGTGGTGGTGAAGACACTATGAGAGTGGAGGGTGAGAGTGGGTCTTGGAAGTAACGCGACAGTAAAAGACCAAGTCTAAACTTGACACTTTACGGCAGGAAGTGCTAGTTAGTTAGTGTTGTCTTCGTGTTGACTTTGTTTAGAAGTAGCTTGTCCCAGCCGCCGCCCCGTTGGTTCTCCTGTTCGCCTCAGCAATTGCTGCTGCTATAACAGCCGCGGGGTCTTTTTCTTGCGTACCAATAGCTACTTCGGGGGTCCAAGTAGCCAATCTTTCATTAATCCTAGCAGCTGTTCCCTGGGTCCCAACAGCTGTTCCCTGGCTCCCAACAGCTGTTCCCTGGGTCCCAACAGCTGCTCCCTGGCTCCCAACAGCTGTTCCCTGGCTCCCAACAGCTGCTCCCGGAGTTTCAACAGTCGTTCCCGGGGTTCCAACAGTCGTTCCCGGAGTTCCAACAGTCGTTCCCGGGGTTTCAACAGTCGTTCCCTGGCTCCCAGCAGCCGCTCCCTGGCTCCCAACAGCAGCTTCCTGGGTCCCAGCAGCCGCTCCCTGGGTCCCAGCAGCCGCTTCGTCTTTTTCAGTAACAGCTTCGTCAGTCTGGGCAGTATCATTCAGCAGCGCCGCAGTAGGCTGTGTGGGGGTCGGGCTGCCGAGGCCTGCAGGACACGACCCTCTTGAAGCAACTCCGGCGAAGCAGGTTGAGATCTGCGTGTGGGATGACACAATACTTTACGTTAGTAACACTTCGACGCTGAGGCAGGCGAGGAGTCACAATAACGTGGCTGAAGTATGTTGACCAGACCACACACTAGAAGGTGAAGGGACGACGGCGTTTCGGTCCGTCCTGGACCATTCTCAAGTCGATTGTGAATCGCAATCGACACCACAATCGACTTGAGAATGGTCCAGGACGGACCGAAACGTCGTCGTCCCTTCACCTTCTAGTGTGTGGTCTGGTCAACACTTGGACGCCCTTGTTAGTGGCATTTGTTAGATGCATATCAACACCCTCGTTAGTTACACACAGAAATAACAACTAACGTTATATATATATCAATGAGAACTAATGCGGCTGGCAGGTTCTATATATGCTATATACGACTATATAGCACTGGGAAGGGGGTCAGGATAAGGATTTGGGATGGAACGGAGGGAAGGAATGGTGCCCAACCACCTGAACGGTCGGGAATTGAACGCCGACCTGCATGAAGCGAGACCGTCGCTCTACAGTCCAGCCCAAGTGGTTGGGTAGAGAGAGGGGAAGAAGACAGAGGATGAGAAGAGAGAGGGCAGAGAGAAGAGAGAGATTACATTCCCTAGCACCAAGTGAGCTGGAATGTTTCTCAGTAATACATCAGGAATGGTATAAGAGAATTGCTTAAACATTGGAGAACACACACCATAGAGTTGCCTGGTGTACTGGATTCACTGCTGTGTTCTAGAATCTAAATGGTATCCGCATAATGCATGCCAAGTTTGCCAGAGCAGACTACTGATCACATGGCCCTGTATGACTAACCATCCTGTGTGATGGAGGATGTTTAGCACACCGTACCTGTGTGATGGGGCTGTTTAGCACACCGAACCTGTGTGATGGGGCTGTTTAGCACACCGTACCTGTGTGATGGGGCTGTTTAGCACACCGTACCTGTGTGATGGGAACGTTTAGCACACCGTACCTGTGTGATGGGGATGTTTAGCACACCGTACCTGTGTGATGGGGACGTTTAGCACACTGTACCTGTGTGATGGGAATGTTTAGCACACCGTACCTGTGTGATGGGGATGTTTAGCACACCGTACCTGTGTGATGGGGGATGTTTAGCACACCGTACCTGTGTGATGGGGATGTTTAGCACACCGTACCTGTGTGATGGGGATGGTTTAGCTTTTGACACACTCTGTACCTCGTTCATATAATAGTCTTGCGCAGCTGCACAAATGCACATATACCTGAATGTGTTAATAACAAAGATGTGTTCATGGCACTGTGCCACAACAAAAAAAGTAATGGAACAAGCTGGAATAGATTGTATTAAGCTGGAATTGATAGAAATAACGTTGAATAGATGGGAACAAGCTGAAAGTGGAATTGACTGGAACTAACTGGAAGCAAACGGGCGCTTTCTCAATTGTCTGGAATAAGCTGGAAGTGCTAGACAAGCCGGAAGTGATTGGAACAGAATGGAAGTGACTGGGGGACACACTGGCAGTGACTGGAAAAGATTAGACGGGGTGGGACAAAAGGCAAGGTGTGAGTGAGGTGTTGTGAAGGCAGAGGGAAGGTAGGTGGGAGAGGGAAGGCACTCCCATGGTACGTGGGAGAGGGAAGGCACTCCCATGGTAGGTGGGGGTGCCGCAGCCCATGGTAGTAGCAGTATACTCACATTAGCACTGGCCTGCTCCACACACTGCCTCACTACCGCCAGCTCGGCGGACGGCATGCGATCACACACCTTCTCTGTTGAAGAAACATTCCTTCACTGGGGATTGCTATCACTGGCTGCATGTTCTGAATCATGGTCGTGTGTGTGTGTGTGTGTGTGTGTGTGTGTGTGCGTGTGTGTGTGTGGGGGGGGGAGGGGGGTTAGGTTAGGTGGGTGTCGGTTTGAGGCGTTTTAGAACACCGTATTTTGATCATTGGGGCAACTCAAGAGAGCAGGCTGACCCAACACAGGTGTGACCACTGTACTCCCTCACCTGCTGAACCATACACACGATGGTACTATCATACATCAATCCCGTTTAAAGTATAGATAATCCCCAACATTCACCAACATACAATCACAGGAGGTACGAATTTATAGAATTATCTGAGATTAAAACACACTATTGTACTGACTTGTGTCGCATCAGCCGCCATTTTGGCCTCTATCACATTCTGAACACAAAGTCTGCTGATCTTTGATACATATTAATATGTATATCTTTCACGTGAAGCCACCCAGAGACATGCTGTGGTAGCTTCAAGGAGACATGTTCTTATAACGAGCATACAGTTAACTTTCAGTGGAATCTTAATGGGGGACTTTTGATATAGGTGTGATATAATTTTTGGTATAGCGTTGGCTAATGTCATTTTAATATTGCATGTGCAGGCGATGAGTCACAATAACGTGGCTAAAGTATGTTGACCAGACCACACACTAGAAGGTGAAGGGACGACGACGTTTCGGTCCGTCCTGGACCATTCTCAAGTCGATTGTCAATCGACTTGAATCGACTTGAGAATGGTCTAGGACGGACCGAAACGTCGTCGTCCCTTCACCTTCTAGTGTGTGAATTACCATTCTCATTCTCATTCTCTGTGAATCGACTTGAGAATGATCCAGGACGGACCGAAACGTCGTCGTCCCATCACCTTCTAGTGTGTGTGATCTGGTCAATATGCAAGTCTCAAGAGGGCACCCATCCAGGAGCTAGCGGATTGGGGTCACTTACCCGCTGCTCTGATACAGGTCCTGATGGCTTCCTTGTCCTCTGAGAAGGTGTCCTTGGCGCAGTCATAGCACGTCTCGTTGTGGTCGCAGAAGATCCCTGCAACACCAGTAACATAGTCAGAGCTTCAGGGGCAAATGCCCTCGTTTCGCTAGGTTACTACTTAGCATCCTCAGTGACACTGTGAAAGCGATTGCAGAAGAGCAACACGTTAAGGTCAATATACTTACAATATCAAGCGGTTGAACATCGCTTTTAATATATATATATATATATATATATATATATATATATATATATAATATATATATATATATATATATATATATATATATATATATATATATATATATATATATATGATGAAACATACTTAAATTGTTTTTTGTCTAGAAATATATATTTTTAAATAGGTGCGGCTTGTACCCCGGCAAATACTGTTACTAAGTATATTATTACCGTGACAAAAGTCAAGGAACATAAATGGCTGTTGTCACAAGAGTTGAACAACACCTTTCAGGAGCACAATAACAACAACAACAACAACACAGTTACACTCACCAGTCACCGTAACTAATTAACTGAACGTGATAAATTAAGTGTTATTGTGACAGCCGTGATCGATCACATAGGAACAAACATGAATGTGAACAAATCATGATACGATTGAACATGCACAGGATAGCCTGGTTATCTGTCAACAAGTCCAAAATATTGGCCACAAAATAGATTGGGAACAATAGATTGGATCAGGCAAGTCCAATAGCGACTCTGGGGGGGGGGGGGGATTTGCCAACAATTGGGTGACTGTTGAAGTCACCCAATTTTCCACTGTGGCTATTTATTTATTAACCCCCGCCCCCCATATTATATATATAAGCGCCCTCTGTCTTCTGAACACTGCTGGTAATTAAACTTTAGACCTGGGTACTGAGTATCCCAGCACATAGGTGTATTTACACAGTCTGAGAAGCGAGCAGGTGGATGACGTCGACTTACGGAGACAATTGCGGACGGAGCGACTTTCTCTTCGGAGGCCAACGTCGACGGCCAGAGTGGCGGTGACGAGGAGAGCCGCTGAGAGCACCATAAGGGCGTCGTGGAGAGTGAGAGCTTCATGGTGGGGGTGACGCCGACGACCTGACGGAGAATACGACATAAACATTAACACCAAGACTCCCTCAGTCACCACACAACGATTTTCGTCTCCATAGAATAATTACAACTTTAAGCTCACCCGGGTTCATGTTTCCTCGGTGTGAATGACCTACTTTACACACACACACACACACGAGTGACCTGTTCTAGTGCACGGTCCACCTCTCTGAACCAAGACGACTTGGTTCCATCACCTCCGTGAAAACAGATCTCTCACTCCTGTCCATGGAGGACAGAAGAAAATGTATATATGTTTGGTTAGCATTGTAAATGTGAGGCCACGTCTGTGGTAGAAAATAATAATAATAAATAATAATTATAAAACCTCTGTGAACCAGTTACTGTCACCACGACAAATTGATGTTTTTTTTTAGGGGACTGGGTTAACATTGTTAGTTAACTTTGATTAGTTAAAGCTAGTTAACATTGTTAAAACTAACTTTGTTAGTTAACTAACTGTTAGTTAACTAACATTGTTAGTTAACATCCCAGTTAACATTGAGGCCCACCAGCACAAGGAAGTTCAACTGGCGTCTCCACTACAGTATCTAGATATATAACAGAAACTTCACAAGGCTAACCATGGAAAGCTTTACCCAATAAATATTATGTTAAGTACCTTTAATGGAACAAGATCTAGTTACATAATTATTTTTGGGCAGGCTTTGCCCTCAAAATATGCATTATGTTAAGAAAAACCATTTGAATGCCTTAATAGCAATGCTGTTGCTGCCCGTTCTTTCGAATTGGCACATGGGACAAAGTGCGGGATACTAAAGCGTGGGAACCCAACACATCAGGTTGGTTCCAGTTGAGAGGCGGGACCAAAGAGCCAGAGCTCAACCCCTGCAAACACAACTAGGTGAGTACATCAACCAATGCACAGAAAACGAGGATATTTACCCGCCACAATTTTTTTTATAGTACCCCTTATTATGTCCGGTGGGATCATAGTATACCAAAATGCAGTGGAGTATTTGAGAGAACAGCTTGTAGGTATACTGCTCTTGCTGTGGGTGTTGTTGCTGTGTCTCTGTGAGCCCTGTGAAGGGTAAATGAAGACTTTTTCTGATTGCATTTTGTAGAAAATATAAAAAGTTGCCAATTTTGTGAGTTGCAAAGAGGAGCGTGAGACAGCACCATGACCTTAACCTTCATGTGTGGGTGAACACCGTTAGTGGTGACGCAACACTCCTCTGGTATACTGGTGTGAACGTCCAGCACCTCTGGTATACTCTGGTATACTCGTGTGGACGTCCAGCACCTCTGGTATACTCGTGTGGACGTCCAGCACCTTTGGTATACTGGTGTGGACGTCCAGCACCTCTGGTATACTCGTGTGGACGTCCAGCACCTCTGGTATACTCGTGTGGACGTCCAGCACCTCTGGTATACTCGTGTGGACGTCCAGCACCTCTGGTATACTCGTGTGGACGTCCAGCACCTCTGGTATACTCGTGTGGACGTCCAGCACCTCTGGTATACTCGTGTGGTGGAAGCCTGGACCTAGCTGACAACAGCGTCCAAGAATGGCTGTTCAACAACCCATGGGAGACATTCAGCACAGTGGGTGTTCAATATCCCGTAGTAGCTGTTCATCATCTCACAGTGGGTGTTCAACAGCAGTTAGAGACATGTTGGGCAGGCCACAGTGGGTGTTCAGCATCCCGTAGTGAGGGTCCAGCATCCCAAAGTGGGTGTTCAGCATCCCATAGCGGGTGTTCAGCATCCCACAGCGGGTGTTCAACATCCCACAGCGGGTATCATGATACAGGCGTCACGACACATCTTGTAGAGGACAAAGAAGCCCCGGACTTTATCCAAGCTGTTCTGTGGAAGCTGTTCAACACTGATGCGGTTCACCTTGCCTCGGATATCACAACACACGCAAAGTGTTTTCAAGATGAATGAAAACACTTCCATTATCACCATCACTTATCATCATTAACATCTTTATTGACAAAAGTTAATCACAATTGATCTAATCTGAGTAGTCACCATCACTTGACTTTTCGACGCGGCGTTTTCCAAGTTTACTTTTTGACTCGTCAATAAACACTCTACTTCACGCTAGTTGGTTGGTTAGTATACACGCTGGTGTAGAGGAGGCGGTGTAGAGGAGGCTGGTGTAGAGGAGGCGGGTGAGAGGCTGGTGTAGAGGAGGCTGGTGTAGAGGAGGCGGGTGTAGAGGCACGGGTGTAGAGGAGGCTGGTGTAGAGGAGGCTGGTGTAGAGGAGGCTGGTGTAGAGGAGGCGGGTGTAGAGGAGGCTGGTGTAGAGGAGGCGGGTGTAGAGGAGGCAGGTGTAGAGGAGGCTGGTGTAGAAGAGCTGGTGTAGAGGAGGCGGGTGTAGAGGCACGGGTGTAGAGGAGGCGGGTGTAGAGGAGGCTGGTGTAGAGGAGGCGGGTGTAGAGGAAGCTGGTGTAGAGGAGGCGGGTGTAGAGGCACGGTGTAGAGGAGGCGGGTGTAGAGGAGGCGGGTGTAGAGGCACGGAGAGAGAGGTGTGTGGCCTTACCTGCTGGAGGGAGTGTAGGAGAGAGAGTGTGAGCCACACCACTCAGAGCTGGCTTTAAGTAGATGCTGCTCCTTGACCCCCTGGCGCATGCTCAGTAGCCTCAAGGGCCAGTAATCACTCTGGATTATTGTCCTCCATGTCTGTATGGTATGGGTGGGTGTTGTATGTACTGCAGGCTGGTGCAGTCTTTCACTGCTGGTGTCATTATTTCTGGGCACTGTATTATGTCTGGACACTGTATTATGTCTGGATACTGTTTTATGTCTGGACACTGTATCATGTCTGGACACTGTATTATGTCTGAACACTGTATTATGTCTGGATACTGTATTATGTCTGGACACTGTATCATGTCTGGACACTGTATTATGTCTGAACACTGTATTATGTCTGGATACTGTATTATGTCTGGACACTGTATCATGTCTGGACACTGTATTATGTCTGAACACTGTATTATGTCTGGATACTGTATTATGTCTGGACACTGTATCATGTCTGGACACTGTATCATGTCTGGACACTGTATCATGTCTGGACACTGTATCATGTCTGGACACTGTATCATGTCTGGACACTGTATTATGTCTTGAAACTGTATTTCCTGGTCATGTCTATACCAGCCCAGTCTTTACCCTGGCTACCATTGTGGGGTCGAGGGGTGGGTGGGGGGGGTCGACCAGTATATTCCCAGAACACCTTTGTAAATTTGAAGAGAAACCTGAGGCAAGAATCATTTCAATCAACAACTAATCCCTCGTAAAGTGTGGCCTGGAAGATGGCTTCTCGATGTCAACCAAAGTAATTGCCACACAACAGAAGTGGGTGAAAGATTGAGGAGACCTCAAGGTCAAGATACAAGGAGGTGAAGGCAGCGCCCAAAGCAGAAAGATAAAGGTTTATAGGACTACATAATTCAAAGAGAACATTGCAAAGGAAACCTCATCAGCAGCATATGCAAAGCTGGTCGATACTGAGGAGTGAGATCTTGACAAGAAGCCTGAAACACCACAAGAAAATCTCTGAGAATGTTTAAAGATATGTCACAATACTGAGAGAGCTGGAATATTGGGAAATTCTGAGAAACCTGGAATATGCTTCAAGAGAAAAGTGATTGGGAAAGAAGAGACATGATCACGATATATATGATCCACAAGAACATTGACAATGCAGATGAAAACAACGTTTGTGGAGTGTACAACAGAAGAACAAGAGCTCATTGAGGTAAACTTGGAGCACAGATGTACCGTAAGAAAGTAAGGTAAGCTAACCATCAGGAGAAAGCACCAAGCCATTCAGTTTGTCTAAGAGTAGTGAAAAATATACTCCCACGGCTGTTTCTTCTTAAATCATGGCTGCAGGGCTCTGTACTCATCATAGTGGGGTATAAAGCCTGGTATAAAGTCTGGTATAAAGCCTGGTATAAAGTCTGGTATAAAGTCTGGTATAAAGCCTGGTATAAAGTCTGGTATAAAGCCTGGTATAAAGTCTGGTATAAAGCCTGGTATAAAGCCTTGTATAAAGTCTGGTATAATGTCTGGTATAAAGTCTGGTATAAAGCCTGGCATAAAGTCTGGTATAAAGCCTGGTATAAAGCCTGGTATAAAGTCTGGTATAAAGCCTGGTATAAAGTCTGGTATAAGCCTGGTATAAAGTCTGGTATAAAGCCTGGTATAAAGTCTGGTATAAAGTCTGGTATAAAGCCTTGTATAAAGCCTGGTATAAAGTCTGGTATAAAGCCTGGTATAAAGTCTGGTATAAAGTCTGGTATAAAGCCTGGTATAAAGCCTGGTATAAAGTCTAGTATAAAGCCTGGTATAAAGTCTGGTATAAAGCCTGGTATAAAGTCTGGTATAAAGCCTGGTATAAAGTCTGGTATAAAGCCTGGTATAAAGCCTGGTATAAAGTCTGGTATAAAGCCTGGTATAAAGTCTGGTATAAAGTCTGGTATAAAGTCTGGTATAAAGTCTGGTATAAAGCATGTCTCTTGGTTTCATGGTCACACGTCATCCTCACTGGTATCAACAATTTGCCGGTAAAACACTCTTATATGCGTAACTTTTCAAAGAGAGAGAGAGAGAGAGAGAGAGAGAAGAGAGAGAAGAGAGAGAGAGAGAGAGAGAGAGAGAAGGAGAGAGAGAGAGAGAGAGACAGAGAGAGAGAGAGAGAGAGAGAGAGAGAGAGAGAGAGAGGAGAGAGAGAGAGAGAGAGGAGAGAGAGAGAGAGAGGACAGAGAGAGAGAGACAGAGGAAGCGAGAACAAGTGAGAGAGCGCGAGCAAGAGAGAGCGCGAGCAAGAGAAAGCGAAAGAGAGCTAGAGAGAGAGAGAGAGAGCTAGCGTGCACTAGCGCAGGTGTGAGGGCGGTCACTGTGGGTGCAGCAACACTCAGGAATGTTTATGCTGGAAGTGAATGCTGCAACAGGAAGTGGACTAGTTCCTTGACAATGTCCATCAGGCCGACCCAACGTCTATAGCGTGTCTGTCTCCTTACCTAGATGCTCTTACCTGCTTGAAGGGTCCAGCTAGGCTTCTAGACGCACCTTCCCATCCTTCCTAGATTAATAGTCACTCAGTTCCCACGTTTTATTACATTTACGTTTAAAAATTTGTAGTGAGTTAGTTTCAGCGACTTCTACGTCTAATCTATTCCACTTTTTGACGGCTCTAACGTGAAAAAGGTTCATTCTGACTTACCAATGACTTATTTTGTTTCCATCTACGGCCCCTTGTTCTCTTGTTCCTAGCTTTTGAAAAATGCTTCTTTGTCTATTCCCCTTAGAATATTATATGTCGTTATCATGTCCCCCACCAGTCTCTTCCGTCCTACAATGTGGTAAGGCCCAGTTCCCTCAGTCTGTCTTCGTAAATCAATCCGTCAGCTCAAGAGCATCTCTTTGGACCATTTATAGTTTTGACATCTTTTTCTGGTGAGGGCTCTCAGCTGGGGATGTAAAGTTAAGCGTGAGCCTCACATAGGATATATATGACCCGGAAGGCTCCTTTGCCCAAGTTTCTGAAGGATCAGGCGATGAGTCACAATAACGTGGCTGAAGAATGTTGATCAGATCACACACTAGAAGGTGAAGGGACAAACGACGTTTCGATCCGTCCTGGACCATTCTCAAGTCGATTGATTGACAATCTTGAGAATGGTCCAGGACGGATCGAAACGTCGTTTGTCCCTTCACCTTCTAGTGTGTGATCTGATCAACATTCTTCAGCCACGTTATTGTGACTCATCGCCTGATCCTTCAGAAACTTGGGCAAGGAGCCTTCCGGGTCATATATATATCCTATGTGAGGCTCACGCTTAACTTTACATCCCCAGCTGAGAGCCCTCACCAGAAAAAAGATGTCAAAACTATAAATGGTCCAAAGAGATGCTCTTGAGCTGACGGATTTGATTTACGAAGACAGACTGAGGGAACTGGGCCTTACCACATTGTAGGACGGAAGAGACTGGTGGGGACATGATAACGACATATAATATTCTAAGGGGAATAGACAAAGAAGCATTTTTCAAAGCTAGGAACAAGAGAACAAGGGGCCGTAGATGGAAACAAAATAAGTCATTGGTAAGTCAGAATGAACCTTTTTCACGTTAGAGCCGTCAAAAAGTGGAATAGATTAGACGTAGAAGTCGCTGAAACTAACTCACTACAAATTTTTAAACGTAAATGTAATAAAAACGTGGGAACTGAGTGACTATTAATCTAGGAAGGATGGGAAGGTGCGTCTAGAAGCCTAGCTGGACCCTTCAAGCAGGTAAGAGCATCTAGGTAAGGAGACAGACACGCTATAGACGTTGGGTCGGCCTGATGGACATTGTCAAGGAACTAGTCCACTTCCTGTTGCAGCATTCACTTCCAGCATAACATTCCTGAGTGTTGCTGCACCCACAGTGACCCGCCCTCACACCTGCGCTAGTGCACGCTAGCTCTCTCTCTCTCTCTCTAGCTCTCTTTCGCTTTCTCTTGCTCGCGCTCTCTCTTGCTCGCGCTCTCTCACTTGTTCTCGCTTCCTCTGTCTCTCTCTCTCTTTCTCTCTCTCTCTCTCTCTCTCTCTCTCTCTCTCTCTCTCTCTCTCTCTCTCTCTCTCTCTCTCTCTCTCTCTCTCTCTCTCTCTCTCTCTCTCTCTCTCTCTCTCTCTCTCTCTCTCTCTCTCTCTCTCTCTCTCTCTCTCTCTCTCTCTCTCTCTCTCTCTCTCTTTGAAAAGTTACGCATATAAGAGTGTTTTACCGGCAAATTGTTGATACCAGTGAGGATGACGTGTGACCATGAAACCAAGAGACATGCTTTATACCAGACTTTATACCAGACTTTATACCAGACTTTATACCAGACTTTATACCAGGCTTTATACCAGACTTTATACCAGGCTTTATACCAGGCTTTATACCAGACTTTATACCAGGCTTTATACCAGACTTTATACCAGGCTTTATACCAGACTTTATACCAGGCTTTATACTAGACTTTATACCAGGCTTTATACCAGGCTTTATACCAGACTTTATACCAGACTTTATACCAGGCTTTATACCAGACTTTATACCAGGCTTTATACAAGGCTTTATACCAGACTTTATACCAGACTTTATACCAGGCTTTATACCAGACTTTATACCAGGCTTTATACCAGACTTTACCAGGCTTTATACCAGACTTTATACCAGGCTTTATACCAGGCTTTATACCAGACTTTATGCCAGGCTTTATACCAGACTTTATACCAGACATTATACCAGACTTTATACAAGGCTTTATACCAGGCTTTATACCAGACTTTATACCAGGCTTTATACCAGACTTTATACCAGGCTTTATACCAGACTTTATACCAGACTTTATACCAGGCTTTATACCAGACTTTATACCAGGCTTTATACCCACTATGATGAGTACAGAGCCCTGCAGCCATGATTTAAGAAGAAACAGCCGTGGGAGTATATTTTTCACTACTCTTAGACAAACTGAATGGCTTGGTGCTTTCTCCTGATGGTTAGCTTACCTTACTTTCTTACGGTACATCTGTGCTCCAAGTTTACCTCAATGAGCTCTTGTTCTTCTGTTGTACACTCCACAAACGTTGTTTTCATCTGCATTGTCAATGTTCTTGTGGATCATATATATCGTGATCATGTCTCTTCTTTCCCAATCACTTTTCTCTTGAAGCATATTCCAGGTTTCTCAGAATTTCCCAATATTCCAGCTCTCTCAGTATTGTGACATATCTTTAAACATTCTCAGAGATTTTCTTGTGGTTTTCAGGCTTCTTGTCAAGATCTCACTCCTCAGTATCGACCAGCTTTGCATATGCTGCTGATGAGGTTTCCTTTGCAATGTTCTCTTTGAATTATGTAGTCCTATAAACCTTTATCTTTCTGCTTTGGGCGCTGCCTTCACCTCCTTGTATCTTGACCTTGAGGTCTCCTCAATCTTTCACCCACTTCTGTTGTGTGGCAATTACTTTGGTTGACATCGAGAAGCCATCTTCCAGGCCACACTTTACGAGGGATTAGTTGTTGATTGAAATGATTCTTGCCTCAGGTTTCTCTTCAAATTTACAAAGGTGTTCTGGGAATATACTGGTCGACCCCCCCCCACCCACCCTCGACCCCCACAATGGTAGCCAGGGTAAAGACTGGGCTGGTATAGACATGACCAGGAAATACAGTTTCAAGACATAATACAGTGTCCAGACATGATACAGTGTCCAGACATGATACAGTGTCCAGACATGATACAGTGTCCAGACATGATACAGTGTCCAGACATGATACAGTGTCCAGACATAATACAGTATCCAGACATAATACAGTGTTCAGACATAATACAGTGTCCAGACATGATACAGTGTCCAGACATAATACAGTATCCAGACATAATACAGTGTTCAGACATAATACAGTGTCCAGACATGATACAGTGTCCAGACATAATACAGTATCCAGACATAATACAGTGTTCAGACATAATACAGTGTCCAGACATGATACAGTGTCCAGACATAAAACAGTATCCAGACATAATACAGTGTCCAGACATAATACAGTGCCCAGAAATAATGACACCAGCAGTGAAAGACTGCACCAGCCTGCAGTACATACAACACCCACCCATACCATACAGACATGGAGGACAATAATCCAGAGTGATTACTGGCCCTTGAGGCTACTGAGCATGCGCCAGGGGGTCAAGGAGCAGCATCTACTTAAAGCCAGCTCTGAGTGGTGTGGCTCACACTCTCTCTCCTACACTCCCTCCAGCAGGTAAGGCCACACACCTCTCTCTCCGTGCCTCTACACCCGCCTCCTCTACACCCGCCTCCTCTACACCCGTGCCTCTACACCCGCCTCCTCTACACCAGCTTCCTCTACACCCGCCTCCTCTACACCAGCCTCCTCTACACCCGCCTCCTCTACACCCGTGCCTCTACACCCGCCTCCTCTACACCAGCTTCTTCTACACCAGCCTCCTCTACACCTGCCTCCTCTACACCCGCCTCCTCTACACCAGCCTCCTCTACACCCGCCTCCTCTACACCAGCCTCCTCTACACCAGCCTCCTCTACACCAGCCTCCTCTACACCCGTGCCTCTACACCCGCCTCCTCTACACCAGCCTCCTCTACACCAGCCTCCTCTACACCCGCCTCCTCTACACCAGCCTCCTCTACACCCGCCTCCTCTACACCAGCGTGTATACTAACCAACCAACTAGCGTGAAGTAGAGTGTTTATTGACGAGTCAAAAAGTAAACTTGGAAAACGCCGCGTCGAAAAGTCAAGTGATGGTGACTACTCAGATTAGATCAATTGTGATTAACTTTTGTCAATAAAGATGTTAATGATGATAAGTGATGGTGATAATGGAAGTGTTTTCATTCATCTTGAAAACACTTTGCGTGTGTTGTGATATCCGAGGCAAGGTGAACCGCATCAGTGTTGAACAGCTTCCACAGAACAGCTTGGATAAAGTCCGGGGCTTCTTTGTCCTCTACAAGATGTGTCGTGACGCCTGTATCATGATACCCGCTGTGGGATGTTGAACACCCGCTGTGGGATGCTGAACACCCGCTATGGGATGCTGAACACCCACTTTGGGATGCTGGACCCTCACTACGGGATGCTGAACACCCACTGTGGCCTGCCCAACATGTCTCTAACTGCTGTTGAACACCCACTGTGAGATGATGAACAGCTACTACGGGATATTGAACACCCACTGTGCTGAATGTCTCCCATGGGTTGTTGAACAGCCATTCTTGGACGCTGTTGTCAGCTAGGTCCAGGCTTCCACCACACGAGTATACCAGAGGTGCTGGACGTCCACACGAGTATACCAGAGGTGCTGGACGTCCACACGAGTATACCAGAGGTGCTGGACGTCCACACGAGTATACCAGAGGTGCTGGACGTCCACACGAGTATACCAGAGGTGCTGGACGTCCACACGAGTATACCAGAGGTGCTGGACGTCCACACCAGTATACCAAAGGTGCTGGACGTCCACACGAGTATACCAGAGGTGCTGGACGTCCACACGAGTATACCAGAGTATACCAGAGGTGCTGGACGTTCACACCAGTATACCAGAGGAGTGTTGCGTCACCACTAACGGTGTTCACCCACACATGAAGGTTAAGGTCATGGTGCTGTCTCACGCTCCTCTTTGCAACTCACAAAATTGGCAACTTTTTATATTTTCTACAAAATGCAATCAGAAAAAGTCTTCATTTACCCTTCACAGGGCTCACAGAGACACAGCAACAACACCCACAGCAAGAGCAGTATACCTACAAGCTGTTCTCTCAAATACTCCACTGCATTTTGGTATACTATGATCCCCACCGGACATAATAAGGGGTACTATAAAAAAAATTGTGGCGGGTAAATATCCTCGTTTTCTGTGCATTGGTTGATGTACTCACCTAGTTGTGTTTGCAGGGGTTGAGCTCTGGCTCTTTGGTCCCGCCTCTCAACTGGAACCAACCTGATGTGTTGGGTTCCCACGCTTTAGTATCCCGCACTTTGTCCCATGTGCCAATTCGAAAGAACGGGCAGCAACAGCATTGCTATTAAGGCATTCAAATGGTTTTTCTTAACATAATGCATATTTTGAGGGCAAAGCCTGCCCAAAAATAATTATGTAACTAGATCTTGTTCCATTAAAGGTACTTAACATAATATTTATTGGGTAAAGCTTTCCATGGTTAGCCTTGTGAAGTTTCTGTTATATATCTAGATACTGTAGTGGAGACGCCAGTTGAACTTCCTTGTGCTGGTGGGCCTCAATGTTAACTGGGATGTTAACTAACAATGTTAGTTAACTAACAGTTAGTTAACTAACAAAGTTAGTTTTAACAATGTTAACTAGCTTTAACTAATCAAAGTTAACTAACAATGTTAACCCAGTCCCTAAAAAAAACATCAATTTGTCGTGGTGACAGTAAACTGGTTCACAGAGGTTTTATAATTATTATTATTATTATTATTTTCTACCACAGACGTGGCCTCACATTTACAATGCTAACCAACATATATACATTTTCTTCTGTCCTCCATGGACAGGAGTGAGAGATCTGTTTCACGGAGGTGATGGAACCAAGTCGTCTTGGTTCAGAGAGGTGACCGTGCCACTAGAACAGGTCACTCGTGTGTGTGTGTGTGTGTAAAGTAGGTCATTCACACCGAGGAAACATGAACCCGGGTGAGCTTAAAGTTGTAATTATTCTATGGAGACGAAAATCGTTGTGTGGTGACTGAGGGAGTCTTGGTGTTAATGTTTATGTCGTATTCTCCGTCAGGTCGTCGGCGTCACCCCCACCATGAAGCTCTCACTCTCCACGACGCCCCTTATGGTGCTCTCAGCGGCTCTCCTCGTCACCGCCACTCTGGCCGTCGACGTTGGCCTCCGAAGAGAAAGTCGCTCCGTCCGCAATTGTCTCCGTAAGTCGACGTCATCCACCTGCTCGCTTCTCAGACTGTGTAAATACACCTATGTGCTGGGATACTCAGTACCCAGGTCTAAAGTTTAATTACCAGCAGTGTTCAGAAGACAGAGGGCGCTTATATATATAATATGGGGGGCGGGGGTTAATAAATAAATAGCCACAGTGGAAAATTGGGTGACTTCAACAGTCACCCAATTGTTGGCAACTCCCCCCCCCCCCCAGAGTCGCTATTGGACTTGCCTGATCCAATCTATTGTTCCCAATCTATTTTGTGGCCAATATTTTGGACTTGTTGACAGATAACCAGGCTATCCTGTGCATGTTCAATCGTATCATGATTTGTTCACATTCATGTTTGTTCCTATGTGATCGATCACGGCTGTCACAATAACACTTAATTTATCACGTTCAGTTAATTAGTTACGGTGACTGGTGAGTGTAACTGTGTTGTTGTTGTTGTGTGTTATTGTGCTCCTGAAAGGTGTTGTTCAACTCTTGTGACAACAGCCATTTATGTTCCTTGACTTTTGTCACGGTAATAATATACTTAGTAACAGTATTTGCCGGGGTACAAGCCGCACCTATTTAAAAATATATATTTTCTAGACAAAAAACAATTTAAGTATGTTTCATCATATATATATATATATATATATATATATATATATATATTATATATATATTATATATATATATATATATATTATATATATATATATATATATATTAAAAGCGATGTTCAACCGCTTGATATTGTAAGTATATTGACCTTAACGTGTTGCTCTTCTGCAATCGCTTTCACAGTGTCACTGAGGATGCTAAGTAGTAACCTAGCGAAACGAGGGCATTTGCCCCTGAAGCTCTGACTATGTTACTGGTGTTGCAGGGATCTTCTGCGACCACAACGAGACGTGCTATGACTGCGCCAAGGACACCTTCTCAGAGGACAAGGAAGCCATCAGGACCTGTATCAGAGCAGCGGGTAAGTGACCCCAATCCGCTAGCTCCTGGATGGGTGCCCTCTTGAGACTTGCATATTGACCAGATCACACACACTAGAAGGTGATGGGACGACGACGTTTCGGTCCGTCCTGGATCATTCTCAAGTCGATTCACAGAGAATGAGAATGAGAATGGTAATTCACACACTAGAAGGTGAAGGGACGACGACGTTTCGGTCCGTCCTAGACCATTCTCAAGTCGATTCAAGTCGATTGACAATCGACTTGAGAATGGTCCAGGACGGACCGAAACGTCGTCGTCCCTTCACCTTCTAGTGTGTGGTCTGGTCAACATACTTTAGCCACGTTATTGTGACTCATCGCCTGCACATGCAATATTAAAATGACATTAGCCAACGCTATACCAAAAATTATATCACACCTATATCAAAAGTCCCCCATTAAGATTCCACTGAAAGTTAACTGTATGCTCGTTATAAGAACATGTCTCCTTGAAGCTACCACAGCATGTCTCTGGGTGGCTTCACGTGAAAGATATACATATTAATATGTATCAAAGATCAGCAGACTTTGTGTTCAGAATGTGATAGAGGCCAAAATGGCGGCTGATGCGACACAAGTCAGTACAATAGTGTGTTTTAATCTCAGATAATTCTATAAATTCGTACCTCCTGTGATTGTATGTTGGTGAATGTTGGGGATTATCTATACTTTAAACGGGATTGATGTATGATAGTACCATCGTGTGTATGGTTCAGCAGGTGAGGGAGTACAGTGGTCACACCTGTGTTGGGTCAGCCTGCTCTCTTGAGTTGCCCCAATGATCAAAATACGGTGTTCTAAAACGCCTCAAACCGACACCCACCTAACCTAACCCCCCTCCCCCCCCCACACACACACACGCACACACACACACACACACACACACACACACGACCATGATTCAGAACATGCAGCCAGTGATAGCAATCCCCAGTGAAGGAATGTTTCTTCAACAGAGAAGGTGTGTGATCGCATGCCGTCCGCCGAGCTGGCGGTAGTGAGGCAGTGTGTGGAGCAGGCCAGTGCTAATGTGAGTATACTGCTACTACCATGGGCTGCGGCACCCCCACCTACCATGGGAGTGCCTTCCCTCTCCCACGTACCATGGGAGTGCCTTCCCTCTCCCACCTACCTTCCCTCTGCCTTCACAACACCTCACTCACACCTTGCCTTTTGTCCCACCCCGTCTAATCTTTTCCAGTCACTGCCAGTGTGTCCCCCAGTCACTTCCATTCTGTTCCAATCACTTCCGGCTTGTCTAGCACTTCCAGCTTATTCCAGACAATTGAGAAAGCGCCCGTTTGCTTCCAGTTAGTTCCAGTCAATTCCACTTTCAGCTTGTTCCCATCTATTCAACGTTATTTCTATCAATTCCAGCTTAATACAATCTATTCCAGCTTGTTCCATTACTTTTTTTGTTGTGGCACAGTGCCATGAACACATCTTTGTTATTAACACATTCAGGTATATGTGCATTTGTGCAGCTGCGCAAGACTATTATATGAACGAGGTACAGAGTGTGTCAAAAGCTAAACCATCCCCATCACACAGGTACGGTGTGCTAAACATCCCCATCACACAGGTACGGTGTGCTAAACATCCCCCATCACACAGGTACGGTGTGCTAAACATCCCCATCACACAGGTACGGTGTGCTAAACATTCCCATCACACAGGTACAGTGTGCTAAACGTCCCCATCACACAGGTACGGTGTGCTAAACATCCCCATCACACAGGTACGGTGTGCTAAACGTTCCCATCACACAGGTACGGTGTGCTAAACAGCCCCATCACACAGGTACGGTGTGCTAAACAGCCCCATCACACAGGTTCGGTGTGCTAAACAGCCCCATCACACAGGTACGGTGTGCTAAACATCCTCCATCACACAGGATGGTTAGTCATACAGGGCCATGTGATCAGTAGTCTGCTCTGGCAAACTTGGCATGCATTATGCGGATACCATTTAGATTCTAGAACACAGCAGTGAATCCAGTACACCAGGCAACTCTATGGTGTGTGTTCTCCAATGTTTAAGCAATTCTCTTATACCATTCCTGATGTATTACTGAGAAACATTCCAGCTCACTTGGTGCTAGGGAATGTAATCTCTCTCTTCTCTCTGCCCTCTCTTCTCATCCTCTGTCTTCTTCCCCTCTCTCTACCCAACCACTTGGGCTGGACTGTAGAGCGACGGTCTCGCTTCATGCAGGTCGGCGTTCAATTCCCGACCGTTCAGGTGGTTGGGCACCATTCCTTCCCTCCGTTCCATCCCAAATCCTTATCCTGACCCCCTTCCCAGTGCTATATAGTCGTATATAGCATATATAGAACCTGCCAGCCGCATTAGTTCTCATTGATATATATAACGTTAGTTGTTATTTCTGTGTGTAACTAACGAGGGTGTTGATATGCATCTAACAAATGCCACTAACAAGGGCGTCCAAGTGTTGACCAGACCACACACTAGAAGGTGAAGGGACGACGACGTTTCGGTCCGTCCTGGACCATTCTCAAGTCGATTGTGGTGTCGATTGCGATTCACAATCGACTTGAGAATGGTCCAGGACGGACCGAAACGCCGTCGTCCCTTCACCTTCTAGTGTGTGGTCTGGTCAACATACTTCAGCCACGTTATTGTGACTCCTCGCCTGCCTCAGCGTCGAAGTGTTACTAACGTAAAGTATTGTGTCATCCCACACGCAGATCTCAACCTGCTTCGCCGGAGTTGCTTCAAGAGGGTCGTGTCCTGCAGGCCTCGGCAGCCCGACCCCCACACAGCCTACTGCGGCGCTGCTGAATGATACTGCCCAGACTGACGAAGCTGTTACTGAAAAAGACGAAGCGGCTGCTGGGACCCAGGGAGCGGCTGCTGGGACCCAGGAAGCTGCTGTTGGGAGCCAGGGAGCGGCTGCTGGGAGCCAGGGAACGACTGTTGAAACCCCGGGAACGACTGTTGGAACTCCGGGAACGACTGTTGGAACCCCGGGAACGACTGTTGAAACTCCGGGAGCAGCTGTTGGGAGCCAGGGAACAGCTGTTGGGAGCCAGGGAGCAGCTGTTGGGACCCAGGGAACAGCTGTTGGGAGCCAGGGAACAGCTGTTGGGACCCAGGGAACAGCTGCTAGGATTAATGAAAGATTGGCTACTTGGACCCCCGAAGTAGCTATTGGTACGCAAGAAAAAGACCCCGCGGCTGTTATAGCAGCAGCAATTGCTGAGGCGAACAGGAGAACCAACGGGGCGGCGGCTGGGACAAGCTACTTCTAAACAAAGTCAACACGAAGACAACACTAACTAACTAGCACTTCCTGCCGTAAAGTGTCAAGTTTAGACTTGGTCTTTTACTGTCGCGTTACTTCCAAGACCCACTCTCACCCTCCACTCTCATAGTGTCTTCACCACCACCACAGGGAACCACGGCCCGGTACCCTATGATCCCAGAGGGGAGTGGGGAACCCTCCACAAGCCCATACAGGCTCACCATAGCTCGTGCTACTTGCCCCGCTCCTGTGTGAGGTAAGCTACGGGCTCACTATAGCCCGTGCTACTTGGAACTTATTCTGAGTAGCTGAATCTATAACAACAACAACTCCACAAGCCACAACACCTCCAAAACCACCACCACTCTATAGCTCCACCACAACACCCCCACTCAAAGTCTCCAACAAATCACCTCTACTACTACACTCATTCTCAGTTACACAATTGTCAACACTCTGCAAGGGAAGCTGTGGAGCCTCGCTGTTGCAAATGCTGCAGCAGAACTTGCAGAGTAACTTATCCATGTATCGTAACTCATACATACTGTAATACGTTGATATATTTATTTATTGATATTTATTTATATTTGATATATTTATTTATTGATATATTTATTTATATTTATTTATTGCGTTCATACGAAATATTATTGTATTTAAATCTTAATAAAGTACCTATTGTTTACTTAATTAGTAGTATTGCAACGAGCCCATCCTTGGCCTCCGTCTGGTCACCTGTGTTAGACAGGAGTATCACTGACAACTTGATATAAGTTACGAACCATAAATTTGTAGACATAAATAATATCTAAGGAAATAAACATACAAATGTATTGGCAAGGGTATATCTGTCTGTCTGTCTGTCTGTCTGTCTGTCTGTCTGTCTGTCTGTCTGTCTGTCTGTCTGTCTGTCTGTCTGTCTCTGTCTATCTGCTGTCTGTCTGTCTGTCTGTCTGTCTGTCTGTCTGTCTGTCTGTCTGTCTGTCTGTCTCTCTCTCTCTCCTCTCTCTCTCTCTCTCTCTCTCTCTCTCTCTCTCTCTCTCTCTCTGTCTCCTGTATGATGTCCATAGCCACCCTCTGCTTGACCTCAATCAAATGAGCCTGTCCAATCACTTGGGCTGGACGGTAGAGCGACGGTCTTGCTTCGTGCAGGTCGGCGTTCAATCCCCCAAGTGGTTGGGCACCATTCCTTTCTCCCCCGTCCCATCTCGAAACCTTATCCTGACCCCTTCCAAGTGCTATATAGTCGTAATGGCTTGGCGCTTTCCCCTGATAATTCCCTCCATCTCACAAGGTATCTTGCTAAAGAAATGAACACAAAGTCTCATAGTACCTAAAGTCAGTACCAATTCCTAAACCTAACTCTCAAAAATTCAGACCCATTTCCCTTACATCTTGCATGTGTAAAGTCCTGGAGAGAATTGTTCTCAATCGTGTCATGTTTCAGGTCAAAGAAAAACTGGCTCCTAACCTATATGGGTTCATGCCCAAGTGTAGCACACAAACATGCTTTGCTGAATATTTTGTAAACTCCCAGGATGGGACACAGGCAGCCTTTATTGACCTAAAGTCAGCTTTCGACGTAGCGAATGGCGAAATAATATTAGAGCAACTTGCTGAATTTGGAGTCAAAGGTAATCTTCTGAGTTGGATAAAGAACTATCTATCCAACAGGCGTGCTAGTGTCCTATTTAAAGGAGTTAAAAGTACAAGAACAGATGCATTCGAACTAGGCACACCTCAAGGTGGTGTTCTAAGCCCTATGCTCTTCAATATACTTATGCACAAACTTATCCATGACATACCTGTACAACCTACGGGAACTGTTATATGTTATGCTGATGATATTTGTATTATGGCACACAGTAAGCCCAGAACCCTACGATCCCAGAGGGGAGTGGGGAACCCTCCACAGGCCAATGCATCAAGTAACACTATAGTGTTACTTGATGCATTCTGCAAGAAAGTAGTTGCATGTGGCCTCATAATCTCTGTTGATAAAACAAGGGTTCTTATTCCCCATTCTCTTCATGTTAACTATACTATTAATGGAGTGCCCGTGGAGACTCGTGAATCTTTTAAATATTTTGGAGTCGAGGTTAATGATACAAACTTCATCAGCAACCTGCACAAAAAACTAGTTGAGCGTCTTGAACCTCTCAAAACTCTTGTTGGCAAAGGATTTGGCATTAACATAAAATATGCTCGTAGTTTTTATATTGCCTTTATACGATCTGTTGTTGATTATTATGTTATCCTCTTAATTTTTCTCCTAAACAGCTACAAGGCCTAGATGTAGTACAGAATGATGCCATGCGCATCATCCTGGGTTGTCTAGAACTGTCAGAATTGTTAACATGAGAAAGGAACTAAAATTACCTTATATTTACGAGAAAATAGTTCTATTTAATTTTGAAAAATAATGCCCCCCCCCCAGCTCTATTCAAATTAAATTGAGATTTATTCTAAACAATTCTGACTGTTCCCTCAGTCCGCCGCCAGAACCTTCCTACAGTGTGTGGCTCAGTTGTTGTGCCAATAATCTTATGATACGGAACCGGTCGGGAGCCGGTCGGGAGCCGGTCGGGAGCCGGTCGGGAGCCGGTCGGCCGAGCGGACAGCACGCTGGACTTGTGATCCTGTGGTCCTGGGTTCGATCCCAGGCGCCGGCGAGAAACAATGGGCAGAGTTTCTTTCATCCTATGCCCCTGTTACCTAACAGTAAAATAGGTACCTGGGTATTAGTCAGCTGTCACGGGCTGCTTCCTGGAGGTGGAGGCCTGGTCGAGGACCGGGCCGCGGGGACACTAAAGCCCCGAAATCATCTCAAGATAACCTCAAGATTGGAAAGATGTGGAGGTCTCTCTGCATTATACCCCCATCAGTGCAAAACAAATGTCTGACATTTTGAGATGTATAACAGTAGAAGCTGTTGACAGTCTTCAAAATCTCAAACCAACTGAAACCTACACCTTTACTGATGGTTCTGTGCAATTAGGCACTGGTAGAACAGGTTGTGCATGTACAGTATATAAAGGGAATGAAATGATCATGTCTAGTACACAGAGACTGAACAACTGGGCAAGCACGACACAGACTGAACTATTGGGTATTTATCTAGCCACTGAATACCTTAAGCTCAATGGTGGTGGAGTGATATTCTGTGACTCTAAAAGTGTTCTGCAGTCCTTAAATAACCCATCACAATGTATGTCGGAAGTAGCTTGTAATATTAAATGGAATGTAATTTTTGCCAAAGAAAATAACTATTGTTTAAAGTTTGCGTTAATCCCATCCCATGTTGGAGTTGGAAAACATGACTTTGTAGATCGATTGGCCAATGAGGCTTGCAGGAAAGAAAACACTGATTATGACTTTGGACTATCTAATGCAATTATTAGAAATATAAAAATTAAAGAAATTAATTCAGATTTAGAAGAACTAAGAAATGCCCAGAGACCTGAAAGCTGCAGTATTAAAAGTATGACAACTTTTGTAATAATAGGTATTTGTATGGTCAGCACAGTAACCGGACCAGGCAATGTGATGTAGTCATTGCAGTAATTAGTCTTGGTTATAGGCACATCTGGCAGGTTAGTGAGGCTGAATATTCTACACTACCAGAATATTCAGATTGTAAACTCTGTGACAAACCTATAATGCATTCATTAGAACACTATATTGTTGAACGTGAAACCGTAGAAGATTTTAGACCTCCTGGCCTAAAGGGGCATGGCCTAAAGCGCTTTGCTAAGGGCAAAGTATCAATATACAATGGCGTATGGTATAGCAAGGACAAATTACAATTTTCTCAGGGGGGTCGAGCCGGTAGCCATTGTCTGAATCGTCACGGGGTTCGCTATGAGATCCTGCCACTTTGTACACGGACCAATGGTACCAACTTCAAGTGGCCCTTGTTGTGTACCTACCCAACAGCACTCACCGTGCAACGTTGGACGAGACTAGCCCCAAACGTCTGGTTTCCATCCTCGGACAGACAAACAAACATTCTATGAAATAGACATAGATCCCTCCAATGTTACATTAATGAATTGCTTTTGTAAAAGCTATGTAAACACTGCTTTCTTTCTTACTTGAAATGTTACCGTAATATTGTGTTGATCAAGCCGGTCGGCCGAGCGGACAGCACACTGGACTTGTGATCCTGTGGTCGTGGGTTCGATCCCAGGCGCCGGCGAGAAACAATGGGCAGAGTTTCTTTCACCCTATGCCCCTGTTACCTAGCAGTAAAATAGGTACCTGGGTGTTAGTCAGCTGTCACGGGCTGTTCCCTGGGGGTGGAGGCCTGGTCGAGAACCGGGCCGCGGGGACACTAAAGCCCCGAAATCATCTCAAGATAACCTCAAATAATCAAAGAGATGCGAAAGCCAAGATCTTCTCGCCCTGAATCCCTAGTGACCTGGGATGCATTGTTCATTCTTGGACAAAAACTGGCAAAGTTGGCTTTCTGACATCTTCTCAAACTCCATAATGATGTGTGTGACCGTCGGGGGCTTCTACCTCTGCTTTAATAACTGGCCAAGTGGAGCAGTGGCCGCTCTTCTTGGTGTCTGAGCCCGGGAACCTCTTACTGGGATTTTGCTTCCTCTTATACTGAATAGCTGTCTTACTGTTATTTTATACTTTATATATGACCGACCCCGGGATACACTGGTTGATCATACTTATATATGACGCACCCTGGGCTACACTGGTCGATCATACTTATATATAACTGACCTCGGGCTACACTGGTCGATCATACTTATATATGACAGCCCGCGAGGCTACACTGGTCGACCATACTTATATATGACGGCCCGCGAGGCTACACTGATCGACCTACTTATATATGACGGCCCGCGAGGCTACACTGGTCGACCATACTTATATATGACCGACCCTGGGCTACACTGGTCGACCATACTTATATATGACCCACTTCGGGCCACACTGGTCGACCACACAAATATGACCGACCCTGGGCCACACTGGTCGACCACACCTATATGACCGACCCTGGGCCACACTGGTCGACCACACCTATATGACCGACCCTGGGCTACACTGGTCGACCACACCTATATGACCGACCCTGGGCCACACTGGTCGACCACACCTATATGACCGACCCTGGGCCACACTGGTCGACCACACCTATATGACCGACCCTGGGCCACACTGGTCGACCACACCTATATGACCTACCCTGGACCACACTGGTCGACCACACTAATATGACCCACCCTGGGCCACACTGGTCGACCACACCTATATGTCCCACCCCGGGCCACACTGGTCGACCACACCTATATGTCCCACCCCGGGCCACACTGGTCGACCATATTTATATATGACCCACCCCGGGCCACACTGGTCGACCACACAAATATGACCGACCCTGGGCCACACTGGTCGACCACACCAATATGACCCACCCCGGGCCACACTGGTCGACCACACCTATATGAGCCACCCCGGGCCACACTGGTCGACCACACCTATATGACCCACCCCGGGCCACACTGGTCGACCACACCTATATGACCGACCCTGGGCCACACTGGTCGACCACACCTATATGACCCACCCCGGGCCACACTGGTCGACCACACCTATATGACCGACCCTGGGCCACACTGGTCGACCACACCTATATGACCGACCCTGGGCCACACTGGCGACCACACCTATATGACCGACCCTGGGCCACACTGGTCGACCACACCTATATGACCGACCCTGGGCCACACTGGCCGACCACACCTATATGACCGACCCTGGGCCACACTGGTCGACCACACCTATATGACCGACCCTGGGCCACACTGGTCGACCACACCTATATGACCGACCCTGGGCCACACTGGTCGACCACACCTATATGACCGACCCTGGGCCACACTGGTCGACCACACTAATATGGCCCACCCTGGGCCACACTGGTCGACCACACCTATATGACCCACCCCGGGCCACACTGGTCGACCACACCTATATGACCGACCCTGGGCCACACTGGTCGACCACACCTATATGACCCACCCCGGGCCACACTGGTCGACCACACCTATATGACCGACCCTGGGCCATACTGGTCGACCACACCTATATGACCGACCCTGGACCACACTAGTCGACCACACCAATATGACCGACCCTGAACCACACTGGTCGACCACACCTATATGACCGACCCTGGACCACACTGGTCGACCACACCTATATGACCGACCCTGGACCACACTGGTCGACCACACCTATATGACCGACCCCGGGCCACACTGGTCGACCACACCTACATGACCCACCCCGGGCCACACTGGTCGACCACACCTACATGACCCACCCCGGGCCACACTGGTCGACCACACCTATATGACCGACCCTGGACCACACTGGTCGACCACACCTATATGACCGACCCCGGGCCACACTGGTCGACCACACCTACATGACCCACCCCGGGCCACACTGGTCGACCACACCTACATGACCCACCCCGGGCCACACTGGTCGACCACACCTATATGACCGACCCCGGGCCACACTGGTCGACCACACCTATATGACCGACCCCGGGCCACACTGGTCGACCACACCTATATGACCCTCCCCGGGCCACACTGGTCGACCACACCTATATGACCGACCCCGGGCCACACTGGTCGACCACACCTATATGACCCTCCCCGGGCCACACTGGTCGACCACACCTATATGACCGACCCTTAGCAACTCTGGGCAACCTACCCACCAGACCGGCCTAGAGGCCAAAACTGGACGTCGCTCCCTGAGGCTATCGAGCAAGCGCCGGGTCAAGCAGTTGGAGGTATATATAAGACAGGCTGTAGTTCCTTCCCTGCACACACACACACCACCACCACCTCGACCCTGCCGTCAGGTAAGGCTCCTTCTCCTTGCTCAGGGAACAGTTATAACTTCTTACAAGACGTGACGCTGTGCTGCCTGACGGCCGTTGTAAGCTGACTAACCGGTTTGATTATGTTTTTTGTAAACAAAGTTTCACTCGTTTTCTAAATCGTAGGTGGATATACTGGGTTTGTTTTGAAGTGGTTTACTGAACAACCAGTGGGTCCTTATCAACACCTTTTATGATACCTGGTTGATTCCTGGTTGATGGGGTTCTGAGAGTTCTACTGCCCGAGGCCAGGCTTGACTTGTGAGAGTTTGGTCCACCAGGCTGTTGCTTGGAGCGGCCCGCAGGCCCACATACCACAGCCTGGTTGAACGGTTGGCCGCTGAGCACCTGGTATATCCTGGTGTATATGGTTTGCTGAACACACCCAGGATACTGATGAACACCAACTGGGGGTCCAGATGAACACCCATTTTAGAAACTGAACACTATAGTTTTAGACTGCTGAACACTCACTGTGGTCTGCTGAACACCACTGTGGTGTGCTGAACACCCACTGTGTTCTGCTGAACACCCACTGTGGTCTGCTGAACACTCACTGTGGTCTGCTGAACACCCACTGTGGTGTGCTGAACACCCACTGTGGTCTGCTGAACACCCACTGTGGTCTGCTGAACACCCACTGTGGTCTGCTGAACACTCACTGTGGTCTGCTGAACACCCACTGTGGTGTGCTGAACACCCACTGTGGTCTGCTGAACACCCACTGTGGTCTGCTGAACACCCACTGTGGTCTGCTGAACACTCACTGTGGTCTGCTGAACACCCACTGTGGTGTGCTGAACACCCACTGTGGTGTGCTGAACACCCACTGTGGTCTGCTGAACACCCACTGTGGTCTGCTGAACACCCACTGTGGTCTGCTGAACACCACTGTGGTGTGCTGAACACCCACTGTGGTCTGCTGAACACCCACTGTGGTGGGTGATAACCTGAGGTAGGCTCGATAAGCAAAAGAAGCCGGCGGCTTGTCAAAGGTTACCCCATTTGTCTAGATTTTTTCAAGTTAGATTTTAAAGATCAGCAGACTTTTGGCATTTATGACTTCAGCGGGTAGGCGGTTCCGTGGGTTTATAACCCTGTGAGTGAAAAAGCATCTGTTTTCAATCCTACATTGTGGCTTGTTGAGCTTGAAACCGTCTCTCCTTGTTTGTGTTACATCTGATCTCTTGTAGAAGTTGTCCGGATCAACAGCTTTCAAATTGTTCAGTATTTTGAACGTTTCAATGACATCAGCCCTATCATGTCTGGTCTGAGGTGTTGTGAGCACTGTGGCCCTCAACCTGTCCTGTTATGAGAGCTGACTTAGCTTTAGAATTATTTTTGTTGTCCGGTGTTGAACTTTCTCCTATAAAGTTGTGTCTTCCTGAAGATGAGGTCTCTGAGCCTGGATGCAAT